>NC_134483.1:540326710-540549210 GCF_040206685.1 Ascaphus truei
ACCGCAGCCCTGCAGTACTGCTAACCTAACCGCAGCTCAGCCCTGCAGTACTGCTAACCTAACATCTGTGTCGCCCCAAATGCGGAAGCCTGATGGGGCTCCCCAAGAGCTGCTCCCCTCTGCACAGGAGAGGCGTGCTAAGGGTTAACATCTGCTTGTACTTTGTGGAACGTCAACCCCACCCACTGGAATGTTAATGAGCCAGGAGGACAAAGAACTTTGTAATCGCAGCTGCATTCAATCTGAGCCCCTTCAGTGTACATCTGCGTCACCCCAAAGGCGGGGACCGCCAAAGAGTGTGAGCCGTTTCCTGCCATTCGCTGATGTTTGGTGATGTTAAAGCTGCTCTATTTCAATCTGAAACTCACAAGCTCTTTATCCCCTGTACCCAATTTTCCAACTCTATCTGTCCAGGAAATGTCTGTGAATTGACTGTATAATCTCTGTCCTTTTAATGTAACCGTGTATTATTATAACTCTGTGCCCAGGACATACTTGAAAGAGCGAGGCAAATCTCAATGTATTACTTCCTGGTCAAACATGTTTATAAATACATGTAAAAATAAATTCACAGTGGTGTGATTAGGTCAGTGTGTGCACCAGTGTTGGGTAGAGACCTACCGTATAAAAACGCACATAAAACCCAGCAGAGTACACACAGCAGCCACTTCCTTTACCTTTTCTAACTCGGAGTCTTGAAAGGGAAACTGTCCCACTATCTTCCTGTACAATTCCTCGTCAGCCACTGGGATGGGGCTGTAGTTATCTGCGTCCAGTATGTTCCTGCAGGAAAATATAAAGAATCATTGGTGCCACAGGTCACCAGAGACCCAGGCAGCTAATCCGCGAGTCTAATGTCAAGTAGCAGAGCTGCTCATGTATTGAACCTTTCACAGCAGAAGAACAAAACTAACCGTGAATATCCCTTTGGATGGATGGATATACATACACACACACCCACACCCACACACACGTATGTATATTTGTCTACAGCACAGACACAGACAACCATAAAAATAATGCCACTGTGACGGTGAGGGGGTAACCAGGCTCACTAATAAAGGTTAAGCCCTTTTGGTTACCTCTGATCCATGTATTAGGGTTCGGGAGTGTCAGCTCTTGAGCCCAGTGATTGTACATGCATTGTGAAAAATGATGCGACAAAGAATTTGTGTGTTTATACCTTTCCAGGAGTGTCAACAAGCAGAGATCGCTGGGCTATGAGTTTCAGGGGGGGTTTACGGAGAAAGTGTCGTCAGAATGTGCCTAGCTAGCTGGGTTCGCGTTGCTGGATACCCCAAGAATGTAGCCAGGAATCAGATCGGATTCCCGGATACACATACACACGTTGCTCTGGCAAAACCTCCCCTTGAAAACGCTTGCGTGACTCACCGCTAGGATTCCCTGCTTCAGCACAGACCAGAAAGGTAAATGGGGCATAGGGATGTGAGGTGTCCCTGGAACGGTCAAGGGGTCCCTAGGTTAAGGGGGATACCCAGTTAATGCCCAGGTCACCCAGACCCGGTATAGGGGTTCTGGGGTTGCTCCAAAACATACATAAGGTTGTGAGGAACTTTAAAGTCTAAGTCCAGTTTATAGTGTGTGGGGAATGTGGCTAGTAAGGAATAAAGTGCAGCTTCTTATTCTCTTCCCCATAACCAGAAGACCTAGGAAAGTATCAAATGTATATTTTATTAAACAGTGTGTTTTAAAATATATATATCCTTGTGCACGGTATAATGAGCTGGGTCTTTCCGGACCGATGTTCTGGGTGAGTCACTGGGCTACCAGCTTGGTGCCAGCGTGTCTACCCAGACATCGGACATGAAAACCACAAATGATGTCAGAGGTGTGAAGAGCATTTGGGCAGGAGGTTCAGGCCGAGCACCCACGCCCGGGAATGAATGGAAAGTCCTCGGGACTATCATTTGCCTCCCCAGACTGTGAGGAGCCTAAACCAGCGAGTGGCTTCTGCACACAAAGTGGCAGAGGTGGCAATCTTGCGCACGCATCAGAAGATCCGCTTGCCCGGCTTCAGAAGACTGGCCTCGCTTTGATTGGCCGGTAGGAAAATTCCCACGCCGGGATTGGCTGTAGTATTTCATGAATGAACTCAGAAATACTATAAGAATCCCTCTGCCAATCCGGTGATTTGATTCTAGGCGCCAGAACATCAGCGGCAAATTGGAATGTACCAAAAGATGCTCTCGGAGAAATAGCAGCGAGCCGGCTTCAGAAATTTCAGGTCGAAATATTTGAATAAGTCCAGCTTTTTGGGACCAAGTTCTCAAAAAGGAACGTAGCGGCCGTGGCTGGGATTGCAAGCCGAATTTAGTTCCAGGGCGTTTGGTGCTAACTCCCGGTGAAGTGCTTTCAGGACCTCTGGAGGATAGAGAGTGGTGGCATCAGGAACTTCATGCCAATTTCAGTTCTAGGACATTTCGGGCTAAGTCCTGGTCATCTAAAGACTGCTTTTTCATTCATTCCAACTAGGAAAGTGGAGTTTTGTAGCCCAGACCCCCCCAGTAAGTGCGTCTCTCTCATGTATTTTGTGTCGCACTGCGTGTTTGCCTTTTCATGCGAATAAATTACAAGGTATTTCACCGATCTCGTTTTGCCCAATGTTATGATCCCGGTAGAAAGGTGGGAATGCCGGGTCTCCCGTGACAGCCACTCTTTAATAATAAATACCAGTCACAGTTCAAAACTTGCACCCAAGATGAGTGTCTGAAATGTGTTTATGTGAGAATAACGTGCTGTAGTTGCTGGGCTCCGGGGGCTCTGATGCTCTCCGGCAGGCTCATGGCAATAGGTTGCTGGACCTCTGGTGCTGGTGTTCATCAAGCTTGTAGACGTCACTGATGGTAGTGCCTGGGTGACAGTCTGCGCCAGTGGCGTCCCACCGCCTTGCCAGGTGCCAACTAGGACAAAGTTTGATGCGGTCACTGATACGGAAGCCTGTGTTCATGCAGGGAGAATGTCTCTCAGAGAGCCCTGGAAATCGGCGCCTCAGTTGTTCTCTCTCACTATGCAATGTCTCTACGCGTTTCGCAGCCTTGCTGCTGCTTCGTCACAAGCGAATTCAGCGCTGATATGCATGGTTTGTGTAGGCAGAGAGAGATTCTTCCTGCACACACGCAGGCTTCCGTATCAGTGATGTCATCAGACTTCGATCCCAGTCGGCACCTGGAAACGCGGTGGGACGCCAGCGCCGGAGGGTGAGGGACCCCCAGTGCAACGCAGAAGGACGCCGCTGGAGCAGACTGTCAAGTTTCTAACTATTACTGGTGATTGTTATTAACGGGTGGCATTATTTTTATGGTGTTCTTTATTCTATGCGCTTCTGTTTTACATCAAATAGGCCTTTCTTTCAGGAGACACAGAGGTTACCTCTTACATGAAGCAGCAATCAGACACGAGGCGCTATCACACGCTTTTCATTTGGACTGGACGTAACACTTACGACTTGAGATATATATATATATATATATATATATATATAAATGTATTCTTTAAGGCACTGGAGCTCAACACACACACACACACACACACACACACACACACACACACACACACACACACACAGTGCTGCAGTACAGATGTGTCCCACATTCTTGGACAAGGCTCAGAGGCACCATGCCAGGCAAGGGTGCAGACACTGGTTATGGTGAGCATGTGTTTCTCAGACTGTGTGTTCAGCCATGACTGAGAAGCATTTCTAATTCTGCGCGGTCATCCTCTAACACCTTATAACATAGAAGGTATTAGAGACGCTGGGAGTAAAGTCTGCACAGACAAGGTAGGTGATAGGCAGCAAGCCGAGCGTTTGCTGAGCTCAGATTGTATCTCCTGTCCCAAGCGTGTTTAAATAGGGTGCTATTTATTCTAGACGAAAATGACAAACATGCAGAAAAGCAAGAGGCAGTGTCAGGGAAAGTTACAGCAACGTCTGTAACATCTGCATTCCTAGCCCAGATTAGCCTGCAGAGCTGCAGAATGTCTCAGGCATAGCAGAGGTTAATTACCCTCAGAGCAGCAAAGATGCAAACCTCCTCACCTGAAAAGCAGGGCCCACTTCTTCAGGAGGATCTCACTGTACTGGTCTCGGATTTCTAGCAGCATGTCAAAGAGTTGGTTCACGAGGAAGCCATAACCCTGCGTGAACAGAAAACCACAGGCACATTTCAAGACGGAGAGGGGGAGGAAGAAAGAGATGAAGAGCAAAGGGAATGAAAGACACAAGGAGGGGAAAAAAAGAGGAAGAGGAAAGAGAGAGAGCAAAGATAAGAAGAGAAAGTAAGAGGCGAGAGGCAGGGACAGGGAGAGAGAGGGAGGGTAGTGTCACAGCGACCTGTGGGGGTCCCATACCTGGAGGGTGTCCGCAAAATGAACAATGAGGTTCTTCAAGTCTAATACCAAGTTGGGATCGGAGCAGTAGGACTAAAAGAGATGAGAAAATGATTGGTATTGCCCGGCTGTAACTGAATAGCATTTATCTGACTTACCGATGGAAAATGAACATAAAGTATATCATGTATAATGAGGGTAGCCAATTAAAGAAACCCCACCCTGCTCCTACTTTTCTTACAGGAAAGGTTATAGAGTTAGCACGGTGCGAAAATCGTTTAATGCTCATTATCGTTACCGTGACATTGGGTATAAATGAATACCAGACCGTTAACATTTATGACACTGTTGTTACTTCACAAGACACACTTTTTGCTAAAGTTATAATCAATATTGCTTTTATTAGCTGGTAGGGGTAAAACATCTAGAAGCTTCTACAGTGAATGTTTCCGTGGAAACATCACGGTACACAACTCGTGCAACAACAAACAAGGGAGGGGCGTCACTTACTGAATGTGTTCTCAGGGCGGCCATGGTTTTTGACAAGGCTAAGTCCCATAGTTCGTCTATGTAGGCCCTATTGACCAGGCCATGCGTTGTGTGCAGAATGTGATCTTCCACCACAAAAAAGCTGGGAAAGAAGAGAAAAGCGGCTGTTAGCAGAGGAACCAGGGAGAGGACAAGGCAGTGGCCTGGGAAAAGCCACTTCCAATCCCACCACCATCCTGCTTGGCGTGGTCAAGTCACGTCTCCGCCCTACACCGCAAACCTCACTACGGATTGGCTGGGCAGTAAAGATGTTGGTGGCGCCCCATGTTTACACGCCCCAGGAGGCGTGAACAGCGCAATACTGCCATCTCCTATGCAGAGCCAAGCAAAACCCAGCCACGTGGAAGTGACCACGGTGACCTTCCTCTTTGGGTGCTAGCTTTTGTGCCAAAGTGCACTGCATGGCTACGAAACGCCATTAAGAGGGTTATTTACTCAAGTCACCAGGCTGCAAAATCAGTGCAGAAGAATGACATCCAATGTGTTAAAGGAAAACAGCTTCTAATGGGATTCCCTTTCTTTGATAAACATGACTTTTTTTGCACTGGTTTTGTAGGAGACTTTAGTGAATAGTATAAACTTCAGTGTGAACCTCTCTCCCCACGACGCATTGTGCTGCCCGCAAATACCTTGTATTCAAGCAGCACACGAATTATACAGAGGCACTGAGAATTTAATATAGGCCTTTTAAAGAAGGCACCCACCCGCGTGATCATAAAGGTGACACCCCCCCCCCCAAACTGTGAGAGACACAGGGGAGCGCTCTGCTTCATCAGTAGGTCTTCTTACATTTCTCCTTACAGACCCCAACACGACTTGGGTCATTGTGCAGCAAAACCGTCACTAAGAACCAAACAATGATTACTTGACACTCCAGAAACCTACAAATGGAAAACTGGTCTCTAGACTTTAAATTAGGAAGTCATCTACGGAGAAGAGGAACACTTACCCTACTATCTGGTAGAAATACTTCCTGTAGCCATCTAAGGTTTCATGCTGGAACAGAGGAGAGATTTTACATTGAAACAACAACAACAGTGCGAGAGCGACATGTTTTCATCAAATGCAACGGTTTCCGGACTTTCTTCTCCAAGAACCCTAGCCAGGCCATGTTTATGGGGATTACTAAACGAAACGGTCTTCATACAGAACGTAATCCGAGCGCTCTTTTCGTTGGTCAATTCCTTGCCTTACAACCTTATATGTCTGTGGGAAGGGTTGAAAACCACTAACCTGGTGCAAATAACTGCAATTACACCCAGAACCACCAGAGGGCCATGTCAACGATACAAAGCGCTTCCATGTCTTATTAAAGCAGTGATGCATTATCAGGGATCTTGCACCATGACAATGAGAAACTTTTGGGAGACCCCTATTGTCAGCACCAGACACTGTCTAAACATTAAGAAATAGCTACAGTCCCTAAGTGCTCCCATTGCGCACACAGACGAGAGACGTACCATGTTGGACGGTGGCTGCAGCACTAGCCTTGCTTGCTTTCTTCTCTGTTTCCTGTAGTAATTCTCAAAGATCTCTCTAGAGCCCTGAAAAAAACCAAAGGCAAAGTCACTGCATGATGCACATTCCTTCCTACCCCAACTTACCCCAAGGTCACTGCATGATGCACATTGCTTCCTACCCCAACTTACCCCAAGGTCACTGCATGATGCACATTCCTTCCTACCCCAACTTACCCCAAGGTCACTGCATGATGCACATTCCTTCCTACCCCAACTTACCCCAAGGTCACTGCATGATGCACATTCCTTCCTACCCCAACTTACCCCAAGGTCACTGCATGATGGACATTCCGTTCCTACCCCAAGGTCACTGCATGATGTACATTCCTTCCTACCCCAAGGTCACTGCATGATGCACATTCCTTCCTACCCCAACTTACACCAAAGGTCACTGCATGATGCACATTCCTTCCTACCCCAAGGTCACTGCGTGATGCACATTCCTTCCTACCCCAAGGTCACTGCATGATGCACATTCCTTCCTACCCCAAGGTCACTGCGTGATGCACATTCCTTCCTACCCCAAGGTCACTGCATGATGCACATTCCTTCCTACCCCAAGGTCACTGCATGATGCACATTCCTTCCTACCCCAACGTCACTGCATGATGCACATTGCTTCCTACCCAAGGTCACTGCATGATGAACAATCCTTCCTACCCCAAGGTCACTGCATGATGCACATTGCTTCCTACCCCAAGGTCACTGCATGATGCACATTCCTTCCTGCCCCAACTTACCCCAAGGTCAATGCATGATGCACATTCCTTCCTACCCCAAGGTCACTGCATGATGCACATTCCTTCCTACCCCAAGGTCACTGCATGATGCACATTCCTTCCTACCCCAAAGTCACTGCATGATGCACATTCCTTCCTACCCCAAGGTCACTGCATGATGCACATTCCTTCCTACCCCAAGATCACTGCATGATGCACATTCCTTCCTACCCCAAGGTCACTGCATGATGCACATTGCTTCCTACCCAAGGTCACTGCATGATGCACATTCCTTCCTACACCAAGGTCACTGCATGATGCACATTCCTTCCTACCCAAGGTCACTGCATGATGCACATTCCTTCCTACCCCAAGGTCACTGCATGATGCACATTCCTTCCTACCCCAAGGTCACTGCATGATGCACATTCCTTCCTACCCCAAGGTCACTGCATGATGCACATTCCTTCCTACCCCAAGGTCACTGCATGATGCACATTCCTTCCTACCCCAAGGTCACTGCATGATGCACATTCCTTCCTACTCCAAGGTCACTGCATGATGCACATTCCTTCCTACCCCAAGGTCACTGCATGATGCACATTCCTTCCTACCCCAAGGTCACTGCATGATGCACATTCCTTCCTACCCCAAGGTCACTGCATGATGCACATTCCTTCCTACCCCAAGGTCACTGCATGATGCACATTGCTTCCTACCCAAGGTCACTGCATGATGCACATTCCTTCCTACCCCAAGGTCACTGCATGATGCACATTCCTTCCTTCCCAAGGTCACTGCATGATGCACATTCCTTCCTACCCCAAGGTCACTGCATGATGCACATTCCTTCCTACCCCAAGGTCACTGCATGATGCACATTCCTTCCTACCCCAAGGTCACTGCTTGATGCACATTCCTTCCTACCCTAAGGTCACTGCATGATGCACATTCCTTCCTACCCCAAGGTCACTGCATGATGCACATTCCTTCCTACCCCAAGGTCACTGCATGATGCATATTCCTTCCTACCCCAAGGTCACTGCATGATGCACATTCCTTCCTACCCCAAGGTCACTGCATGATGCACATTCCTTCCTACCCCAAGGTCACTGCATGATGCACATTCCTTCCTACCCCAAAGTCACTGCATGATGCACATTCCTTCCTACCCCAAGGTCACTGCATGATGCACATTCCTTCCTACCCCAAGATCACTGCATGATGCACATTCCTTCCTACCCCAAGGTCACTGCATGATGCACATTGCTTCCTACCCAAGGTCACTGCATGATGCACATTCCTTCCTACCCCAAGGTCACTGCATGATGCACATTCCTTCCTTCCCAAGGTCACTGCATGATGCACATTCCTTCCTACCCCAAGGTCACTGCATGATGCACATTCCTTCCTACCCCAAGGTCACTGCATGATGCACATTCCTTCCTACCCCAAGGTCACTGCTTGATGCACATTCCTTCCTACCCTAAGGTCACTGCATGATGCACATTCCTTCCTACCCCAAGGTCACTGCATGATGCACATTCCTTCCTACCCCAAGGTCACTGCATGATGCATATTCCTTCCTACCCCAAGGTCACTGCATGATGCACATTCCTTCCTACCCCAAGGTCACTGCATGATGCACATTCCTTCCTACCCCAAGGTCACTGCATGATGCACATTCCTTCCTACCCCAATTTACATAGAGCAGGAGTGGCCAACTCCAGTGCTCAAGGGTCACCAACAGGTTAGGTTTTCAGGATATCCCTTCTTCAGCACAGGTGGCTCAATCAGTGGCTCAGACTTTGACTGCACCACCTGTGCTGAAGCAGGGATATACTAAAAACCTGACCTGTTGGAGGGCCTTAAGGACTGGAGTCGGCTCCCCCTGGGTTAAAGTAGAATCATGGTAAGTTTTCCTCCAGTTCTGTTTAATAGACATTTTAATACAGGCCTCTTCTCCTTAGTGCCAGGGGCCCAGCCCGATGGCACTTTCCGCGCCCCGTCAGCGCTCCAGGAGCGATCACATGATGCCTGCGTCCCCACCAGATAAAGGGAACTGAAGTGGAGTGAGCCCCACTCCCATTTGGATTACCCGAAACCTTCCCAGAGAACGAGCCTTTGCCCGAGACTTACCAGGCACAGAAGAGGTTAAATAACACAACCAGCTTTAAGCGGGTAGTTCCTTTTACAGCCAAAGGGAACTATTGGCTGTGGCATAGTAAATGGGTAACATTCGGTGACTGACAGCACACGCGTGTAGGATGTTTTTTGGAGCATGCAATAAGTATAGAAACCAAATACTTTTCTGTCTTTGTTGCTTTAATTCAACGAATGATGCGGCCCGTCATTAGCCAAGGAAACGAAGCAGGATCGTTAGCAGATCTCTAATTATACAAAAAATACTGAATTCCACTCAGTCCAGATATTATTCAGAATTATTTGTACAATATAATATTTCCCATTGCGCACCGTCCACTCTTATTACTATTAGGGGGGCTGGTATTCAGGTTTCTCATTACACAGAGCCTAGGAAAACAGGAGATACGTGGAAATGTCACTTTTAGGGCAATTGCCACTTGCTAAGGAGGCGGATTACATTGATACGCTGATTAAAAATAAGAATGATTTTGCCTGCTATGTGTCTCATTATTCTGCAATATGTTACATGGAAGAGTGCTTTCCATTTATTGGTCACCCAATATATAGGGGCTCAGTCAAGTCAATGGGAGTTTTCAGCCGATCGAGGCGAGCTGCTGGTGGGCTTACTGAATACGCCCCAGCGTCCCGAGTGGCACTAGTCAGCTCTCACAGATCATAGCGCACGAGAGCAGAGAAACAGTCATGGTACTTTGTAAGGGCCGCAGCGATCAGAGCAGCCCCAGAGACGGGGCAGTAAAACGCTCCACTGTCAGACGGGGCAGGTGGTCTCATCGGCTTCCTGGGTTTGGGTTGGTGGGTACTGCTAATTATTATGTCAATGTTTCCAGCCTCGGTGCTCACCCTCTGCTGATCCCGGCGTCTCAAAGCTGGATCATGGAGAAATTCGAGTAACAGAGGAAGCCCACAGGAGCCTCTGGGTAATTAAATGAACTTATTCTGTATGGTCTGAAGAAAGGAGTGTCTGTCCTGAAACGTTACACTGTGTGAATACCTGCTCTGATGCTTTATTACAGAATAAGTTCATTTAACGTACCGAAAGACTGTGACTTCCTCTATTACTTGAATTTCTTCATATAAAAAATAAATAGCAAAGGGTTAAACTAAATCACCCTTTTTCAAGAGAATATATAAGTATTTTACTGTGTATTTTTGTCATTGGATGTAGCATTGGGCCTCTCTGTTGCTTGTTTTATACATTTGCCACGCTCGTTAGCTCTCCTTTTTGACACTTGCATACATACATATTTTGTGGGGGCTCAGGGGTTCCTAAAATGAGCTGGCTGGGGTTCTGTGTGTTTGTTAAATAAACAAATCAAGAACTAAAATGAGAGACAGAGGAAGCTGTGGGCAGTTTATTATACAGTGTCTCCATTTCTAATGCCGCAGCTCACATTTGATGGAATAACCCATTTTCAGAGCCCTGTTGCTTCAGACCAGTGTTTCACGACCAGTGTGCCAGGGAACCCTGCTGTGCCTCGACCCTCTGGCTAAGGGTGCCACGGTCTCATGGGGAAATCTCAGCTGGCTGCTAAGTGGGGGGTGATGGTTTTGTGTATGGGGGTGGGGGGAGGATGGCTCTGTGTGTGGGGGGGAGCAGGGGAAGATGGCTGTGTAAGTGGGGGGGAGCAGGGGGTGATGGCTTTGTGTGTGGGAGGGGGAGCATGGGGTGATGGCTTTGTGTGGGGGGGTGCAGGGGGTGATGGCTGTGTGTGTGGGGGGGTGCAGGGGGTGATGGCTGTGTGTGGGGGGGAGCAGGGGATGATGGCTTTGTGTGTGGGAGGGAGAGCAGGGGGTGATGGCTTTGTGGGGGGGGGTGCAGGGGGTGATGGCTGTGTGTGGGGGGGTGCAGGGGGTGATGGCTTTGTGTGGGGGGGGGGGTGCAGGGGGCTATGGCTGTGTGTGGGGGGGAGCAGGGGATGATGGCTTTGTGTGTGGGAGGGAGAGCAGGGGGTGATGGCTTTGTGTGTGGGGGGGTGCAGGGGGTTATGGCTGTGTGTGGGGGGGAGCAGGGGATGATGGCTTTGTGTGTGGGGGGGTGCAGGGGGTTATGGCTGTGTGTGGGGGGGAGCAGGGGATGATGGCTTTGTGTGGGGGGGGGTGCAGGGGGTTATGGCTGTGTGCGGGTTGGAGAGCAGGGGGTGATGGCTTTGTGTGTGGGGGGTGTGCAGGGGGTTATGGCTGTGTGCGGGTTGGAGAGCAGGGGGTGATGGCTTTGTGTGTGGGGGGTGTGCAGGGGGTTATGGCTGTGTGCGGGTTGGAGAGCAGGGGGTGATGGCTTTGTGTGGGGGGGGGGTGCAGGGGGTTATGGCTGTGTGCGGGTTGGAGAGCAGGGGGTGATGGCTTTGTGTGTGGGGGGTGTGCAGGGGGTTATGGCTGTGTGCGGGTTGGAGAGCAGGGGGTGATGGCTTTGTGTGGGGGGTGTGCAGGGGGTTATGGCTGTGTGTGGGGGGGAGCAGGGGATGATGGCCTTATGTGGGGGGGTGCAGGGGGTTATGGCTGTGTGTGTGGGGGGGAGCAGGGGATGATGGCTGTGTGTGGGAGGGAGAGCAGGGGGGTGATGGCTTTGTGGGGTGGGGGGTGCAGGGGGTTATGGCTGTGTGTGTGGGAGGGAGCAGGGGATGATGGCCTTATGTGGGGGGGTGCAGGGGGTTATGGCTGTGTGTGTGGGGGGGGAGCAGGGGATGATGGCTTTGTGTGTGGGAGGGAGAGCAGGGGGTGATGGCTTTGTGTGGGGGGGGGGTGCAGGGGGTTATGGCTGTGTGTGTGGGAGGGAGCAGGGGATGATGGCCTTATGTGGGGGGGTGCAGGGGGTTATGGCTGTGTGTGTGGGGGGAGCAGGGGATGATGGCTTTGTGTGTGGGAGGGAGAGCAGGGGGTGATGGCTTTGTGTGTGGGAGGGAGAGCAGGGGGTGATGGCTTTGTGGGGTGGGGGGTGCAGGGGGTTATGGCTGTGTGTGTGGGAGGGAGAGCAGGGGATGATGGCTTTGTGTGGGAGGGGGAGCATGGAGTGATGGCTTTGTGTGGGGGTGAGGGGTGTGCGATGACTGTGTGGCAAGAGTGAGGGAGGTTACTGCTTTTTGTGGGATGGGGGAAGGTATGTGGGGGAAGGTATGATGTGTAAGATAAGGTTGGGCTGGATGTGGGGTTTAAAATTAAGAAAGAGGGTCAGTGCAGTGCAAGAAGGGGGGACACGTGTGGAGCGTAAAAGGCTGAGTACGATGTGTGAGGGTGAATGTGGAGTGTGCAAGAAGGGGGTGGGTGAGTGTGTTAGGTGTGTGCTTGTGAAAAGGAAGACTAGTATGTAATGTATGCGTGTAAGCGGGGAGGGGATTAGTGAGATCTAAAGAGCAGCGGCGCCCCGAGGTGTGACACATTCAGCGTTGCCCTGAGATGTGACACATGCAGCGTTGCCCCGAGGTGTGACACATTCAGCGTTGCCCCGAGATGTGACACATGCAGCGTGGCCCCGAGATGTGACAAATTCAGCGTTGCCCTGAGATGTGACACATTCAGCGTTGCCCCGAGATGTGACACATGCAGCGTTGCCCCGAGATGTGACACATGCAGCGGCGCCCCGAGATGTGACACATGCAGCGTTGCCCCGAGATGTGACACATTCAGCGTTGCCCCGAGATGTGACACATGCAGTGTTGCCCCGAGAAGTGACACATTCAGCTTTGCCCCGAGATGTGACACATTCAGCGTTGCCCCGAGATGTGACACATGCAGCGGTGCCCCGAGATGTGACACATTCAGCGTTGCCCCGAGATGTGACACATTCAGCGTTGCCCCGAGATGTGACACATGCAGCGTTGCCCCGAGATGTGACACATTCAGCGTTGCCCCGAGATGTGACACATTCAGCGTTGCCCCGAGATGTGACACATTCAGCGTTGCCCCGAGATGTGACACATTCAGCGTTGCCCCGAGATGTGACACATTCAGCGTTGCCCCGAGATGTGACACATTCAGCGTTGCCCTGAGATGTGACACATGCAGCGTTGCCCCGAGATGTGACACATGCAGCGTTGCCCCGAGACGTGACACATGCAGCGTTGCCCCGAGATGTGACACATTCAGCGTTGCCCCGAGATGTGACACATGCAGCGTTGCCCCGAGATGTGACACATTCAGCTTTGCCCCGAGATGTGACACATGCAGCTTTGCCCCGAGATGTGACACATGCAGCGTTGCCCCGAGATGTGACACATTCAGCGTTGCCCCGAGATGTGACACATTCAGCTTTGCCCCGAGATGTGACACATTCAGCTTTGCCCCGAGATGTGACACATGCAGCGTTGCCCCGAGATGTGACACATTCAGCGTTGCCCTGATATGTGACACATTCAGCGTTGCCCCGAGTTGTGACACATTCAGCTTTGCCCCGAGATGTGACACATGCAGCGTTGCCCCGAGATGTGACACATTCAGCGTTGCCCCGAGATGTGACACATTCAGCTTTGCCCCGAGATGTGACACATGCAGCGTTGCCCCGAGATGTGACACATGCAGCGTTGCCCCGAGATGTGACAAATTCAGCGTTGCCCCGAGATGTGACACATTCAGCGTTGCCCCGAGATGTGACACATGCAGCGTTGCCCCGAGATGTGACACATTCAGCGTTGCCCCGAGATGTGACACATTCAGCGTTGCCCCGAGATGTGACACATTCAGCGTTGCCCCGAGATGTGACACATTCAGCGTTGCCCGAGATGTGACACATTCAGCGTTGCCCCGAGATGTGACACATTCAGCGTTGCCCCGAGATGTGACACATTCAGCGTTGCCCCGAGATGTGACACATTCAGCGTTGCCCCGAGATGTGACACATTCAGCGTTGCCCCGAGATGTGACACATTCAGCGTTGCCCCGAGATGTGACACATTCAGCGTTGCCCCGAGATGTGACACATGCAGCGTTGCCCCGAGATGTGACACATTCAGCGTTGCCCCGAGATGTGACATATTCAGCGTTGCCCCGAGATGTGACACATGCAGCGTTGCCTCGAGATGTGACACATGCAGCGTTGCCCCGAGATGTGACACATTCAGCGTTGCCCCGAGATGTGACACATTCAGCATTGCCCCGAGATGTGACACATTCAGCGTTGCCCCGAGATGTGACACATTCAGCGTTGCCCCGAGATGTGACACATTCAGCGTTGCCCCGAGATGTGACACATGCAGCGTTGCCCCGAGATGTGACACATTCAGCGTTGCCCCGAGATGTGACACATTCAGCGTTGCCCCGAGGTGTGACACATTCAGCGGTGCCCTGAGGTGTGACACATTCAGCGTTGCCACGAGATGTGACACATGCAGCGTTGCCCCGAGGTGTGACACATTCAGCGTTGCCACGAGATGTGACACATGCAGCGTTGCCCCGAGGTGTGACACATTCAGCGTTGCCCCGAGGTGTGACACATTCAGCGTTGCCCCGAGATGTGACACATGCAGCGTTGCCCCGAGGTGTGACACATTCAGCGTTGTCCCTGTTTTACACAAATGTGTTGCAGTTGAACGAAAAGACAATTATAGGGACACAGAAAAAGAATTACAAATTCTTTCAGCAATACCAATAGTGTTGTATTGATTTCACAAATCAAATATTTATTTGAAAAGTGCTCTTTCTACTAAATATAGTCAACATGGTACAATTGGCTTCCCGAGTATTAGTGAGATTTTATACCATCTTGAGTATTTAGTGGACATATGGAGTAATTTGTATGAAAACATCTGCTTAAAAGATTTGCATCTGGCTTCTAACTGTGGATGTCTTTTATGCCTTTAATTAAGGTTACAAGAAGTGGAACGAATTTCCACCTCAATGTCGAAACGGCATAAAGAGGCATTCACAGTGTTACCGGCGGTCATACACCCCTCCACACTCCAGGAGAAATGCTGCAGAGCGAGTACACAGTGCCCCCTACTGATAAGAGATGGAAAGACAAGTCATCAATCAAGGTGATTCTTTTACAACCCAGATTTGGCAAACTTGTTTAAAAGCTCCGCACACTAATCTGGGAGATGGGGATTTACTGCAACGCAGCGAGGGAGAGAGGATAGAGAGAGAGGATAGAGAGAGAGGATAGAGAGAGGATAGAGAGAGGATAGAGAGAGAGGATAGAGAGGATAGAGAGAGAGGATAGAGAGGATAGAGAGGATAGAGGAAAGAGAGAGAGGAGAGCGAGAGAGGATAGAGAGAGAGAGAGAGGATAGAGAGAGAGAGGATAGAGAGAGAGGAGAGAGAGTGAGGAGAGAGAGAGAGAGAGAGAGAGAGGAGAGAGAGAGAGAGAGGATAGAGAGGATAGAGAGAGAGGATAGAGAGAGAGAGGATAGAGAGAGAGAGGATAGAGAGAGGGGATAGAGAGAGGGGATAGAGAGAGGATAGAGAGAGAGGATAGAGAGAGGAGAGAGAGAGAGGATAGAGAGAGAGGATAGAGAGAGAGGAGAGCGAGAGGATAGAGAGAGAGAGGATAGAGAGAGAGGAGAGAGAGTGAGGAGAGAGAGTGAGGAGAGAGAGGACAGAGAGAGAGGAAGAGGATAGGGAGAGGAGAGAGAGAGAGAGAGAGAGAGAGAGAGAGAGAGAGAGAGAGAGAGAGAGAGAGAGAGAGAGAGAGAGAGAGAGAGAGAGAGAGAGAGAGAGAGAGAGAGAGAGAGAGAGAGAGGATAGAGAGAGAGAGGATAGAGAGAGAGAGGATAGAGAGAGAGAGGATAGAGAGCGAGGATAGAGGATAGAGAGGATAGAGAGAGAGGAGAGAGAGCGGAGAGAGAGGATAGAGAGAGAGAGAGGATAGAGAGAGAGAGAGGATAGAGAGAGAGAGGATAGAGAGAGGTTAAAGAGAGAGGAGAGAGAGGATAGATAGATGTACATAGATACATAGATAGCTGGATGGATAGATAGATAGCATGAGACACTTGCATTGTTAGCCACAAAGAAAAACATAATGGTATATTTCTACTTTCTACATTCATCTGATGAAACGGAACTTGCCCTAATTCCATGTAAATAACCTCTCATTACTCCCTTCCTCCCCATCACTCAAACCATAAACAATGATTTCCTAAGGAGTGATCCGCTGGGCATATTAACATAGGAGTGATTGTCCCATTGCATTTAAGGCCTGGTGCTGTTTGTATAGCCCTTATGTTTCCATTCAAAGACTTGGCTGCACCCCAGAACTCAAGCCTCTCAATCCCAGATCAGTGGTGCGCAGCCCAGAAGTGACATTGCTGAACGGGCGGTGGTTACATTCAGCGTTAGCCAATCACAGCTGCCCACGCAGCAAACGTTACAAGTGATCTTGCCAGAGTTTTGCTGCCCTTATGGAAGTGATAGGGTTAATCTTCTAGAGCAGGGGAGGCAAACTCCAGACCTCAAGGGCCACCCACAGGCCACGGATTAGAGATATCCCAGCTTCAGCACAGGTGGCTCAATCAGTGAGTCAGTCGAAGAGAGCACGGCCTGTGCTGAAGCTGGGATATCCCCAGTACGTGGCCTGTTGGTGGCCTTTGATGACTGGTGTTGGCCATCCCCTGTTCTAGAGCCTTAAAATAAAGCCAATGCTTCGCTAACATGTTCTGAAAGACAAAGGGGGCGGCTCATTCATTCAGCTAGAGCAGTGCCGACTGGGGCACGGACGCACAGAAACTCCCTCTGGGGTCAAAAGAAATGTCCTTGCAATAACAGGGAGGGAGAGAAAGAGGGAGGGAGAGAAAGAGGGAGGGAGAGAAAGAGGGAGGGAGAGAAAGAGGGATGGAGAGATAGAAAGAGAGATGGAGAGATAGAAAGAGGGAGGGAGGGATAGAAAGAAGGATGGAGGGAGAGAAAGAGGGAGGGAGAGAGAAAGAGGGAGGGAGGGAGAGATAGAAAGAGGGATGGGAGAGAAAGGAAGAGGGAGGGAGAGAAAGGAGGAGGGAGGGAGAGAAAGAGGGAGGGAGAGAAAGCGGGAAGGAGAGAAAGAGGGAGGGAGAGAAAGAGGAATGGAGAGAGAAAGAGGGAGGGAGGGAAAGAGGGAGGGAGAGAGAATGAGGTAGGGAGGGATAGAGAATGAGGTAGGGAGAGAATGAGGTAGGGAGGGAGGGAGAGAATGAGGTAGGGAGGGAGGGAGAGAATGAGGTAGGGAGGGAGGGAGAGAATGAGGTAGGTAGGGAGGGAGAGAATGAGGTAGGGAGGGAGGGAGAGAATGAGGTAGGGAGGGAGGGAGAGAATGAGGTAGGGAGGGAGAGAATGAGGTAGGGAGGAAGAGAATGAGGTCGGGAGGGAGAGAGAATGAGGTCGGGAGAGGGAGAATGAGGTCGGGAGGGAGAGAATGAGGTCGGGAGGAAGAGAATGAGGTAGGGAGGAAGAGAATGAGGTAGGGAGGGAGAGAGAATGAGATAGGGAGGGAGAAAGAATGAGATAGGGAGGGAGAGAGAATGAGGTAGGGAGGGAGAAAGAATGAGGTAGGGAGGGAGAATGAGGTAGGGAGGGAGAATGAGGTAGGGAGGGAGAGAGAATGAGGTAAGGGAGGGAGAGAGAATGAGGTAGGGAGGAAGGGAGAGAATGAGGTAGGGAGGGAGAGAGAATGAGGTAGGGAGGGAGAGAGAATGAGGTAGGGAGGGAGAGAGAATGAGGTAGGGAGGGAGAGAATGAGGTAGGTAGGGAGAGAGAATGAAGTAGGTAGGGAGGGAGAATGAGGTAGGTAGGGAGAGAGAATGAGGTAGGGAGGGAGAGAGAATGAGGTAGGGAGGGAGAGAGAATGAGGTAGGGAGGGAGAGAATGAGGTAGGGAGGGAGAGAGAATGAGGTAGGTAGGGAGGGAGAATGAGGTAGGGAGGGAGAGAGAATGAGGTAGGGAGAGAGAATGAGGTAGGGAGGAAGAGAGAGAATGAGGTAGGGAGGAAGAGAGAGAATGATGTAGGGAGGGAGAGAGAATGAGGTAGTGAGGGAGAGAGAATGAGGTAGGTAGGGAGGGAGAATGAGGTAGGGAGAGAGAATGAGGTAGGGAGGAAGAGAGAGAATGAGGTAGGGAGGAAGAGAGAGAATGAGGTAGGGAGGGAGAGAATGAGGTTGGGAGGAAGAGAGAGAATGAGGTAGGGAGGGAGAGACGGAGAATGAGGTCGGGAGGGAGAATGAGGTCGGGAGGGAGAGAATAAGGTAGGGAGGAAGAGAATGAGGTAGGTAGGGAGAGAGAGAGAATGAGGTAGGTAGGGAGAGAATGAGGTACCATTTACCAATTGACTTATACACCTCCATAGAGTGACTTTTTATACTCCACATGGATACACTTGTGTACACACCTGAGGTACGTGGGGGAAAAATTTATCCGATTATGCAAATGAGACAATTTAAATATGTAAATAGGAAAGTGACTGTGGGATTCCCCGTGCTGGGGGGGGGGGGGGAAGGTTAGTCTAGCTACATCTGTATATACTATAGATATAACTACATCAATATATCAGATCTAATAATAACCAGAGATGGCATTCCCATGGCTCTGTAACATGGCATCCGCACTCACCCTCTTCCCCTTGACTTCTGTCTCTGTATGTCTCCCAACACAACGGGTAATAATAGGAACTTTATTTCATATAGCGCTTTTCTCCCAACGGGACTCACAGCGCGTCACAGTTACAGCACAGCGCGCGGTACGCAGCACATAGGAATGCTACACACACAGTCCCTGTCCAGAGGAGCTTACAATCTATGTATTTGGTGGCTGAGGCGCAGAGAGATAAAGTGACTTGCCCAAGGTTACAAGGAGCTGACACCGGGAATTGAACCAGGCTCCCCTGCTTCCCACTCTGTGTCTTTGTTTTCAGTAGGCGTTTGGCACTCCTTCCCTAGACTGTAGATTGTAAGCTCATTGGGGCAGGGACTCTTACCCCCTGTTTACTTTCTGTATTTTACACTTATTTGTATTCTTGTTGCCTGTATTATATCTTGTATAATATCTCTGGAAAGGGATGTGTACATGTTTGGTGCTGTATAATACAGTCGGGTGTACGTAATTCATCCTTTCAGTATTGAAATATCTAAAGCACCAGCGTGCCGGCTCAAGGGACCACTACTGCTCCATCACATGGCCTCAATCTGCCCCCCTTTCGAAGGGACCACTACTGCTCCATCACATGGCCTCAATCTGCCCCCCTTCCCAAGGGACCACTACTGCTCCATCACATGGCCTCAATCTGTCCCTCTTCCCAAGGGACCACTACTGCTCCATCACATGGCCTCAATCTGCCCCTCTTCCCAAGGGACCAGTACTGCTCCATCACATGGCCTCAATCTGCCCCCTTTCCAAAGGACCACTACTACTCCATCACATGGCCTCAATCTGCCCCCTTTTCCAGGGGAACACTACTGCTGCCATCAAATGGCCTCAATCTGCCTCCCTTCCCAAGGGAACACTACTGCTATATCACATGGCCTCAATCTGCCCCCCTTTCCAAGGGAACACTACTACTGCTCCATCACATGGCCTCAATCTGCCCCCCTTCCCAAGGGACCACTACTGCTTCCTTCACATGGCGTCAATCTGCCCCCTTTTCCAAAGGACCACTACTGCTCCATCACATGGCGTCAATCTGCCCCCTTCCCAAAGGACCACTACTACTCCATCACATGGCCTCAATCTGCCCCCCTTCACAAGGGACCACTACTGCTCCATCACATGGCCTCAATCTGCCCCCCTTCACAAGGGACCACTACTGCTGCCATCACATGGCCTCAATCTCCCCCCCTTCCCGATGGACCACTACTGCTGCCATCAATCACATGGCCTCAATCTGCCCCCCTTCCCAAGGGACCACTACTACTGCTGCCATCACATGGCCTCAATCTGCCCCCCTTCCCAAGGGACCACTACTGCCATCACATGGCCTCAATCTGCCCCCCTTCCCAAGGGAACACTACTGCTCCATCACATGGCCACAATCTGCCCCCTTTCCGCCCCCCTTCCCAACATCCGGTACATAAAAGGAAGTCACAGCTCTCTAAAGGCCAGGTCCCCGCTGCAGCGCACGCCATGGGGCCGGCCCCGCAATCGCGTGTGCTGCAGGGATAAGAGCCGCCTTTCAATGGGGCCGGGACCGCTACATACAGTGGTGTGAAAAAGAAAGTACACCCTCTTTGAATTCCATGGTTTTACATATCAGGACATAATAATCTGTTCCTTAGCAGGTCTTAAAATTAGGTAAATACAGCCTCAGATGAACAACAACACATGACATATTACACTGTGTCATGATTTAACAAAAATAAAGCCAAAATGGAGAAGCCATGTGTGAAAAACCAAGTACACCTTATGAACTTACCAACAAAGTGACTGCCAGGCTGTGTATGGAGATGAGTGAATCCCAACAACCCAGAGCAAGCGTTAACCTCATTACCGCAGAGCTGGTAATAAAGCAAGACACTCAGCAGGCCTCTTTGGTACTAAAAAGGTTGCATGAAAGATGAAAACCCTGTGATCAGTTGTACAATATTTGCCTTTTTTTTCCTTCTTGTAAAACAGAGGTGGGCAACTCCAGTCCTCAAGGGCCACCAACAGGTCAGGTTTGCAGAATATCCCTGCTTCAGCACAGGTGGCTCAATCAGTGGCTCAAAGACTGGGCCACTGATTGAGCCAACTGTGTTGAAGCTGAGACTGATCGAGTCACCTGTGCTGAAGCTGGAACATCCTGAAAACCTGACCTGTTGGTAGCTCGAGGACTGGAGTTGGCCACTCCTGGCATAGTGGCTTCTTCCTTGTTTTGTCAATTTAAATTAATAAGTGACACAAATGGAGACAAAAAAAAACAAATAATAAAGATTATTTAATTCATTGCAAAATTGGCCAGAACCCTATTGCTTTGCATGGGAAGGGATAATTGTTATTTCTCAGAGGTTATATCCCCTCAGTGGTTAAACGCCTTCGTAGCCAAAAATACACTCCCTCTGGCACTGATGTGGTTAAGGATCAAAGTGAAGGTAGAATAGCCTTTAACCATTAATCCTCGCCAGAGGACTGACGAGTTCTTAACAGAAGCTGCCCTGGGCCTCCCACGGGTCAGAAGGTGACCAGTGGTTTAATAGAATAACATGACAAGTTCACGGGGTGGCCTCAGGAGACAGAGAAACAGTAGCAGGCACATTAGCACATAACAGCCGGGCGGTTATCACAGAACACTATCCTACTGCTGGTTTTTTTCCTGTGTCCTTATCAAGCCGGGGCACAAAGTATCTCACCCACGAGAGCCTTACTCTGTGATCTCAGAGCAGTGTTTACAGCAATGTAACGCAGACAGCCAGGGCAGGAGATGGGGAGATAGGCAGAGGCTGGCTAAATGGCACCATCTGGGATCTGTTAAACTTGGAACTGCACAGTGACGTATAGTACAGAAGAGCTGTAACCGAGAGACCTCAGCCATGCAACGCTACTCGTCTCGAAAATTAATTGCATGTTAAAGGAGCAATCCAAGCAATATGTTTTTTTTTTTTTTTTTTTATATAAATCAGTTCTGTAGTAATAGATAATACGTACTACATTTTAATATACTGAGCATCCTTTGATTTCTGTAGCAGGCATTATAGCACACGTTCCAAGCAGTGGCAGATATTTGCTACACTTTCCTGTTTGTGATAAATTGTTGCCAATATTGCCAGCAGTTTGAGCTGCAAACTACAATAGATAATGTTACACAATAGATATGTTACCTAATATAAGAATACATTGTAGCTGCTGAGTTACACTGACTGAGGGATTGGTTGAAACTAAAAGGTAGCCATCCAGTGAAACCCCGGGGTAGCTGGACTCTTTGCTGATCCACCACGGGAAAACCAATCAATCGGAAGCTTAGGTCATTCCTTTTCAATAGAGATAATCAAAGGCTGCGTATATTAAAATAAAAAAATGAAAAGATTTATTTTATTGAAAGTGCCGCTAGGATTGTCTCTTTACATAGCAGCAGACATTGTTAGCCAGCACAGAAAAGCACAAATATAACAGTACATTTTGGAGCAGTTTAGGTTTAAATAGGATACGAAACCTCTTCGAAAAAATGGCGGTGCTAAAATGTATGAGGTGTTACGTGGCGAAAGGGAAGAGGAATAACGGGAGGGAAGAACACGCTTTGCAGTTGTTGCATCATTTGAGACTACCTAAAAAATAAAGAAAGACGGTTTCAGTCTGAAAAGTACAAGAACATATCAGGACATACACCCTGCTGCTCATCTTCCAGGCGATTCCGGGAACGCAGCCTAGCCAATAACACAATTATAGCAAAGTGTTACTTGGTTGTCAGAAAATTACAATCACGCCAACTTTTAATATCTTACAAGTTAATATTTCTCTAAAACAGAAAACTGCGGAGGGAAATTCCGAACAAAAGCTGACGGAAAGGGATGAAAAGGGGGAACAATCCGGGCGGGTAAACACGCATGGGAGGAAAAGGTATAGGGCACGTCGTGGTCCCAAGAGGAAGCCACGGGAAGATGGTACGAGTCAAAAGGGAACGGAAAACACGTCCTTGGCGACCCAGGAGGGGAATAAAATGCTTAACACCAAGTCTACAACTACAGGGAGAGACCCCCATGTACAAAGTAACCAATATGAAAAGGAATGCATTATTAAACCACAGGGACCTCAAACAGCGCATGTATCCAGGGGTGAGTTTCAGTTCATTTTACTGCCCAGATGCATCAAGTATGTACAATGCTCGGTGTTGGTTTTCATGCTTCTTGGATGCCGTGTGCGAGGGTGTATGACATTATACTTTACTTTGACATTGCGTCATGGGCCAGGCACAACGGGGTTCGTACCAGATGCTACATGTCTGAGGGTTCAGCCCTACATGCAGCCAGAGTGTGTCTGGAACAAGCAGATTTACTGTGAGCACATGAGGAGGGCATCAGCACTCTGGACAGCAGCTTCATGCCAACATGCAAACTGTAAAGGACTGGGTGGCACTTCTTCCCCCAGCTGTCTGCAGCCACTCTGAGGCCATCACTTCCTTTCTAAATAAGGTTAAGGACAAGGCATGGGATCTAACAGCTGGCTTATGGTGTGAGAGATACGGGAAAGTTTCCCTTTAACCCTTGCCCCGCCAGGTGCAAGGGCAGCAGCTCGTTGCTATGCGTTTCCGGCCTCCCTGGACAGGGTCAAAGTCCCACTTAAATAGACCAACACAATCTTTTACAAATTGATGGTCAAATCTTACTGCAATTTTACATTGTGAAGAAACATCCACATAAAACAACCCATGCGCGGCGCCCGAAACACGCTCGCTATTATTCATGGCCAAGAAATGCATTGATGCAACCAAAGACTCTTCACCTCAATTAATAATAATAATAATAATAGCATGTTCTTGTATAATAGCGCTGCTAGTTTTACGTAGCGCTTTACAGAGACATTTTGCAGGCACAGGTCCCTGCCCCGTGGAGCTTACAATCTATGTTTTTGGTGCCTGAGGCACAGGGAGATAAAGCGACTTGCCCAAGGTCACAAGGAGCCGACACCGGGAATTGAACCAGGCTCCCCTGCTTCAAACTGTCAGTGCCAGTCAGTGTCTTTACTCACTGAGACACTCCACTCCTAAACTACAGCAACCCCTCCCAACCCAAAGATAAAAAATAAACGCTGCTGAACATATTTGGAATACGATTTTTTTTTATACTCTTCCAAGGAGTTTTTACTAAGTGAATCTATTATTTTATATGATGGAGTTAATTTTACCATCTCAGAAATGTATAAGCTGCAAGCGGATATCTCTCTCTCTCTCTTAATACCTTGTATCGCGCGCACAGAGTGAACCCTACTCTTATGCGCTTCTACATATGCAGGATGCACGTGTACTACAGGTCACTTGCCTTTCTTTTATTTTTACCGTGTATATTTCTTGTTTGTCCTGCCAACCATTTAGGAAGCACTTTATGTAGCAGATATTGGAATCCGGGGTACTGTATAAGAACACGGCACAGGCACAAGATCGCACATATAGATAAAACTACATGAATTTCTGCCCTGAAGAGCTTACACTCTAGTACAGGGGCGGCCAACTCCAGTCCTCAAGGGCTACGAACAGGTCACATTTTCTGGAGATCCCTGCTTCAGCACAGGTGGCTCAGTCTTCGAAGCACTGATTGAGCCACCAATGCCAACTTAGGGACTTCCTGAAAACATGACCTGTTCGTAGCCCTTCAGGAAAAGAGTTGGCTACCCCTTTTCTAGTAGGTGTGTTGGGAGACGAAGACCATAGAAGGTGTAAGGGCAGGGAGTGACCTGATGAAGTGATTTTTATCGTGAAACGCGTCGTGGTAGTTGCACGCTAGTTCCATAGTACGTCATAGCGCATAGACGTCGTGTACGCAACAAGACTTTGGAGTGCCGGGTACGTCGTCGAAACCGGCGGTCTGGGATCCTACTCGCTGTGGTGATTCTCTTGGGACCCTTCCCCGCTACAGCCGACGTTAGCGACCGATTCCGGGCATGATGCCCGCTCACTGTGCTTGCTGCACAATGTATGAAATTCAAATGTGGATATTTCTCTTTTTATGAGCAAAATATATCTTTTTCTAAATAGGCTGCGCCCCTTTGTTTGCGGATTTGTCACCGCCTGTCCTGACACATACAACAGGTTAGCACGGGTACTCTTCCTCTGATATTACTTCACCTTCAGATCAACGCCGTGCCAGTAACTAAATATAGCATGAAAAAGGTGCGTGCATACACACAGGCGCACACACGCACACACACACACACAGGCGCACACACGCACACACAGGCGAACAAACACGCACACACAGGCACACACACCTGCTGCTAGATCTTCCTCCGCTTTCCAGCGTTTTCAAGTTCAGCGAGCAACGCTCCCTTAACCCCAGCCTGACCCCCTCCTTTCCCTCGCTACCCTTCCTGAGAAAGTTCAGCGCTTCCTGGGAAAGGCTGCGGCCGCCTGTGTGATAATGTGCAGCGTCTTGGCTGCGGCCGAAGGATTTACAGGTGCCTGGCCCAAGACTGCTGGAGTCTGACCGGGGTCTGACCCCCCCTCTTACAATACGTGAACTCCTGCCCCGCTGATAAGGGCTGCCAGATAGGAGCTGGAGTTTACAAATAATTCCTTTGGGAACGTACAAGCGTCTTGGCCATAAAGACCGAGGTGACTGCGGGGTCGATTTCATGAGGGGGGGGGGAAAGAAAACACTGGAATAATAAATAGTGTAATGTTTATGATAAGCGAGCCTTTTTATCCACAGGGCAAAAGTTCAAATGACACCATTCGGAAGCCCCATTTCTGAAGATTATTAGTAGTGTTATTTGTCAGGGGGAGGCTGGAGCGGAGGGGACTTGTGCCCTGATGCTTCCTACAGAAAACAAAAGAAGCAATTTCCTTTCGTTGGCAAACAGGATCTGGGCCATCGCTCAGCACAGGCCTTATCTCCAGGTCACCAGTGGGTCTGCGCCTGCAGAACCCCAGCGCCGCCGTAACACATACAGGCATCTGGGTCAACTTGCTCTCAGGAGCTGTGGGTGTGAAGCTGCAGTCACAAACAGATCCAGCAAACAAAGACAGGGCCCGGTGACCTGTTTCATGCCCCCTCGCCCCAGAGGAGGAAGGGCAAGGTACAATCAGAGCGTTCCAAAACAGAACATTCCGCGCAATCTAAACATCGCAAGGACAAACGCCGAGAACTAGTCACTTTTTGTTCAAAAAGTATTACTTTGAAAGGCAGCCCAATCAGGGATTTAACCCCTTGAATGTCAGAAGGGCCTGCAACGCATCGCTTTGGCTCCTCCGGTACTGAAAGGGTCAAAGTATCACTATTTCAGACCCCAGGGCAGTGTTTTTTAGTCTTTTTTTTTTTGTTAACCCCTTAAGGACGACTGATGCAAATTCGCCTCATACCATTCAATGACTTACATCTGATGATGTAAAAAAAATTGGCATTAAGGGGTTAACGAACCCTACAATTATATTGCTGAAAACTGAGGAACCCCAACCCTAATAGCGTGTCTGAGATCAGATGCATTGTACGGAACCCCGACCCTCTCTAATAGCGCGTCTGAGATCAGATGCATTGTAAGGAACCCCAACCCTCTCTAATAGCGCGTCTGAGATCAGATGCATTGTACGGAACCCCAACCCTCTCTAATAGCGCGTCTGAGATCAGATGCATTGTAAGGAACCCCAACCCTCTCTAATAGCGCGTCTGAGATCAGATGCATTGTAAGGAACCCCAACCCTCTCTAATAGCGCGTCTGAGATCAGATGCATTGTAAATTCTACTGTATTTTGAACACTTTTGAAATTACCAGAAAATTGTAGGAACCTCTTTAGGGATGCCCTTGGGAACTCACAGTTAGGAACCCCTGTTGAAAAACACTGCCCTAAGGTTCCACAAAAAATAAATAGCCTGTTATGTTCATTTTTTGGAATGCACTGCAAAGACCTCAATGGCAATGGAGTAGTTAAACCTGTTGAAGGTATAACGACTACCCCATGTCATCCAAAAAGTTGTCGCTCAGCATCTCTGCCACCTTCACAGCACTGGACAGCAAACCTTGTGTGTTGTATTCAGTAGCACTTTCCTTAACTTGTTGCCCAGGATACTTTGCCAGGAAGTAGTCTGCCAGTACGCTGGTCCAGTCCGGAGGCAGCCTCATCATCAGCCTGCCTGATATCTGTGCTGGTGTGGCTTGCAAACCATTGCACAGCACTGCATCAGCACCAAGACAGATTCTCATCAATCCCAAGAACACCTAATGCAGTGCCGAGGAAAAAAGGACTAGAAAAATAGGACACTCAACATTAAAAGTCTATACATGTCAAAATACTCTTCTGGCATAGCAGACGGTAAAAAAAAAAAATATTCCACCAGCTCCGACCAATGTACAGAGCAAAGGTTCAAACTGTCCAGATCTAAACCCCCTCTATTTCCAAACTAGAGATCTCACCTAAGTGTGGAGATGCTTCTGAAAACACTGATACTCAGCACCCACTTACTACGCCCTCTAGCCCCGCCCAAAGAGCCCCCGTATGGGGGCTGATATCATACGATACATGTAGCACACCCAGCATCAATCAGTACGTGCAATTCAAAGGCATATTACACCATATTTTAGAACATAGCCTCAAAAACCTTAAGTGTTCAATAATGAACATGAGCACAGTAGGTCACCTATGGATGTGTGAGGCAGCCACCTATAGATGTGTGAGGCAGCCACCTATTGGAGAAATCAAAGAAGCTTTAACTGGCATCTGCTTTTCCAGAAAAGCCAAACCGTGCCTCCTTCCTTACTGCTGCCACATACAGCAGGCTGGTGTGATGTTTCAGAAGGGGCTGTAACTATACCGAAACGTTGACAACTTACAACACAATCTTTATTTCTTATTTTTATAGAGCCTGGTGTGCCCTCGTCTATTGCAATCCTTCTGTTTCAGAAGGAGCCACAAGAACTCGAACTGAACCTCAATGCTCTTCTGCCTCCCACATACTTGCGGTATCAAAAGTGACATCAGAAATCCAAGATGGCTGCCCACTGTGGACGGCGCGCTCCAAGTTCTATTTCCTCTTGAAGAGCTTGAACGTGTGCAGAGATTGCCACTTTCATCACAGTGAAGCAAGTTCCATTTTGTACCATGAGAAATTTGTCATTGGTTGTCATATCATTTTGTGGACCAACACATACATTAAATTACAGTGTACACCAAGGGTTGCCAGGTGGCTTCTCCAAAAATACTGGGACACAATAGTGAAAGGTGCGACACGCACGAGACACACACGCCCACAACTCTCCATGCTGTTTCCTCCTCTCCTTGGCCCCACCCTCAGGCTGCTGACATCCTCCTGATTGGCTGCTACTCGGCATTGGTAATGCAGCCAATCAGGAGGAAGCTGCCTAGCCCACTAGCAACAGCCCTGCTCAGGGAAATCCCATGGCCCCCCAAGCCGGTCAGGTCACATGTCCAGAGAGGTGATACCGGTATACACACACACGCCCAGAGAGGTAATTCCGGTATACACGTACACGCCCAGAGAGGTAATTCCGGTATACACATACACACCCAGAGAGGTGATACCGGTATACACACACACACGCCCAGAGAGGTAATTCCGGTATACACGTACACGCCCAGAGAGGTCATTCCGGTATACACATACACGCCTAGAGAGGTAATACCGGTATACACATACACGCCCAGAGAGGTAATACCGGTATACACATACACGCCCAGAGAGGTAATACCGGTATACACATACACGTCTAGAGAGGTGATACCGGTATACACATCCACGCCCAGAGAGGTAATACCGGTATACACATACACGCCCAGAGAGGTAATACCGGTATACACATACACGCCCAGAGAGGTGATACCGGTATACACATACACGCCCAGAGAGGTAATACCGGTATAAACATACACGCCCAGAGAGGTAATACCTGTATACACACACACGCCCAGAGAGGTAATACCTGTATTCACACACATGCCCAGAGAGGTAATACCGGTATACACATACACGCCCAGAGAGGTGATACCGGTATACACATACACGCCCAGAGAGGTAATACCGGTATAAACATACACGCCCAGAGAGGTAATACCGGTATACACATACACGCCCAGAGAGGTAATACCTGTATTCACACACACGCCCAGAGAGGTAATACCGGTATACACATACACGCCAAGAGAGGTAATACCGGTATACACATACACGCCCAGAGAGGTAATACCGGTATACACATACACGTCTAGAGAGGTGATACCGGTATACACATCCACGCCCAGAGAGGTAATACCGGTATACACATACACGCCCAGAGAGGTAATACCGGTACACACATACACGCCCAGAGAGGTAATACCGGTATACACATACACGCCCAGAGAGGTAATACCGGTATACACATACACGCCCAGAGAGGTAATACCTGTATTCACACACACGCCCAGAGAGGTAATACCGATATACACATACACACCCAGAGAAATAATACCGGTATACACATACACGCCCAGAGAGGTAATACCGGTATAAACATACTCGCCCAGAGAGGTAATACCGGTATACACATACACGCCAAGAGAGGTAATACCGGTATACACATACACGCCCAGAGAGGTAATACCGGTATACACATACACGTCTAGAGAGGTGATACCGGTATACACATCCACGCCCAGAGAGGTAATACCGGTATACACATACACGCCCAGAGAGGTAATACCGGTATACACATACACGCCCAGAGAGGTGATACCGGTATAAACATACTCGCCCAGAGAGGTAATACCTGTATACACACACACGCCCAGAGAGGTAATACCTGTATTCACACACACGCCCAGAGAGGTAATACCGGTATACACATACACGCCCAGAGAGGTAATACCGGTATACAGATACACGCCCAGAGAGGTAATACCGGTATACAGATACACGTCCAGAGAGGTAATACCGGTATACACAGACACGCCCAGAGAGGTAATACCGGTATACACATACACGCCCAGAGAGGTAATACCGGTATACACATACACGCCCAGAGAGGTAATACCGGTATACACATACACGCCCAGAGAGGTAATACCGGTATACACATACACGCCCAGAGAGGTAATACCTGTATTCACACACACGCCCAGAGAGGTAATACCGATATACACATACACACCCAGAGAAATAATACCGGTATACACATACACGCCCAGAGATGTAATTCTGGTATACACATACACGCCCAGAGAGGTAATACCGGTATACACATACACGCCCAGAGAGGTAATACCGGTATACACGTACACGCCCAGAGAGGTAACACTGGTATACACGTACACGCCCAGAGAGGTAATACCGGTATACACATACACGCCCAGAGAGGTAATACTGGTATACACGTACACGCCCAGAGAGGTAATACCGGTATACACATACACGCCCAGAGAGGTAATACCGGTATACACATACACGCCCAGAGAGGTAATACCGGTATACACATACACGCCCAGAAAGATAATACCGGTATACACATACACGCCCAGAGAGGTAATACCGGCATACACATACACGCCCAGAGAGGTAATACCGGTATACACATACACGCCCAGAGAGATAATACCGGTATACACATACACGCCCAGAGAGGTAATACCGGTATACATATACACGCCCAGAGAGGTAATACCGGTATACACATACACGCCCAGAGAGGTAATACCGATATACACATACATGTCCAGTATTACCTCTAAATTTTTACTGGACAGTGTCTCCAAATTCAGGACAGTCCGGTTCAATACTGGACACCTGGCGCCCCTACGCACCCCACTTGCAAAACCTTACAAGTTTCCACTTCATGAAGAAGGAGAAAATCATTTAATCTAAATGTGAAGTACCGTGTGAATCCTTGTGTGAAGCATTATACTGTACAAAGCCCTTTTAGGCACACGCCTCTTTTCTATAGCGTTTGCAACGTAATTTATAGTGCATTTAAGATTACTTGTTCAGTTTCAGAAGGAAGCAGAGTTCCCCCACTTGACAGGCAGAGATTTTAACATTAAATGAACGCTCCTTGCAAAATAACAGAGTATAACTGCACCTCGCACCTCTGCTGCTTAAAGAACGCAGACACAATATCTAGATTCCCACAGCCGCGCTGGCTACAGGAATACTGTAAGAACAAAATAACTAGGATGGGGCTCTCCTTTGAGTAATAAATAATCTAATTAGTGCAAAAATACTAAATTACACGTATCCAACCAAAAATATTGGATACTCAGTGAACAGAGTGAAATATAGTGAAAAGGCAACCTAAATGGTGCTGTGAAATTCACATAAGTGTAAATGCATGCGAGTCCCCCACTCAACCTCCACTAAAAAAGAACCGATTCCCAGTTTCTTCAAAAGAGGACGATTCCAGGATAAGGGAGCGGGTCCTCAGCCTAAGGGAGCGGGTCCTCAGCCTAAGGGAGCGGGTCCTCAGCCTAAGGGAGCGGGTCCTCAGCCTAAGGGAGCGGGTCCTCAGCCTAAGGGAGCGGGTCCTCAGCCTAAGGGAGCGGGTCCTCAGCCTAAGGGAGCGGGTCCTCAGCCTAAGGGAGCAGGTCCTCAGCCTAAGGGAGCGGGTCCTCAGCCTAAGGGAGCGGGTCCTCAGCCAACGGGAGCGGGTCCTCAGCCAACGGGAGCGGGTCCTCAGCCAACGGGAGCGGGTCCTCAGCCTAAGGGAGCGGGTCCTCAGCCTAAGGGAGCGGGTCCTCAGCCTAAGGGAGCGGGTCCTCAGCCTAAGGGAGCGGGAGTCGTCTGGTGCGTTATGCAAAAAATAAAACTGAGACACCAATAGTGTAATATGCAAATGACAATGTGAATCAAACGGACTGGTAAGTCTTCAACGATTATACTCACATTCCACGAGAAAATTCAGGTAATACACAAATCGCAAAGCCACAGATTGTGTATTGTCTGCATTGTCTCATAGAAAAGGAGTATACAGTAAACGTTGAAGCCTTACCAGTCCGTTTGATTCACATTGTTATTTGCATGTTACACTACCCGTGTCCCAGTTGTATTTTTTGCATAACGCGCCGGTCGCCCCTCGCTCCCTCATGCTTCTGGAATCGTACAGGAATACTGTATTGCAGCACACAGTACCAATGCAAGTTGCAGTGTTGCTAATAAAGTGCCCTCTTAATGGCTGCGTGCCCTCTCCCTGATCCCAGCAAAACCAAAGCACGGCGGCCCTCCGCTGTGCAGAAGCCTGCCGGGAAAAGCGGGGACATGTCACAGAGGCTGTGAACCGTTTCTGACACGCAGACAAAACATACCTGCAGTGAAAGGAAGGTAAACTCCTGCTGCTCTGTCAGGGCCCTTAACAGACGAGACAAAACACACCTGCCGAGGGAGCAGGTAAACTCCGGGAGACCCCTTTCACTGCTCCTGAAAGACGGGCAAACAATGGGTAAGGAGACGCCGCATGCAGCCTGTCTTCCCACGGCCCTCCCACCCAGCCAGAGCATACCTGGAGAGTACTGCACACGGAGACATTAGCAGCCCAAATAAGGGCAGGTGGGAACGTGCCCCCGTGTCCTCTCCCTGATCCCTACGGGGGAAACCGGAGCGTGACTACAATGGAGCTATAGCAGTTGCTAATTTCCCCTGAATTTAACCTCAACCTCATCCTACACACCTTGTAGCTCCAATTTTATTTTAGATTGTAAGCTCCTTGGCAAATTGCACCTTTTTTTCCTACTGTGCCAGTGCCATGTTATTGTATTATCTGTCACACCCAGCACACTGGGGGAAAAAGCCAGGCAGGGCCTCTGTCTCCAGCACATGACAGAAAAGTGTCCTACGGTCCCGTGTGCAGCAAATAAAAATACCACGTGTGAGCTTATTCACACGGCTCCGACAGCTCAGCAACCCTGCCCTTCCCCATTATCTCTGAGCATACAATGCTTCCACTGCAGCCAGGGATTCTGGGTAATGGCATGCTAACGAGCACTCTGTGTGTGGCTTCTTGCTTCTCTTCCATTTAAAGGGACAAAGTGACAGTTACTGTGTGCAAGGGCTCAGGGACAGTCAGCATGACAAACAGGAGCAGTGAAATAAAATCAGGTGGGGGGTTTTATCCAACTAAAAGCTAAAGGCTAATGTAAGGGAACAGACCTCTACCCTCTGACCTCTACCCTCTGACCCCCAGGTGGAAAGAAGTCTGATTTCATGAACAGGGATTTTTTTACCCATCATTCCACTTGCCTTCTGCAAACTCCAAAACCCCCCATAACTAGGCACCCAAAAAGGGACATTTCCAAATCCGAGCGCTATGCTGCGTCACCGCCACGTAAGGCACGGCTGCTGAAAGCATCGGGTTACTTGTATTATGCTGCGATTCCCTGGGAATATGAAGCACTGAGCCAGACGTTCTCAACACCCGGTCCTGACAACACCACCCCTCTCTCCCCCTCCTCCAAACAGGCCAGGCTTTACGGATATCCCAGCGTCAGCACAGGTGGCTTAGTCAGTGGCCGACCTGTGCTGAAGCGGGATATCCTGAAAATCTGATCTGTTGCGGGGATCTTGAGGACTGGAGAAGACCCCCTCTGTGCGAAGCTCCTTCGCATATGAGGAAGCAGAGCTTGAAGGCCCAGTCACGAAAACCTTTACAAGTTTTTATGTAAGGTAATAAATGTGCGTTTAATATACAAAGACTGGTCTAAAGATCTAGAAAATAACCGTGCTAGATCACAGTAATAAACGCTGTGGATTTGCCTCTGTACGGCCTGTCCCTGCGGTGTCACGTCATTAGTGGCCCTGCCTGGCACAGAGATCACGGTGTAACCGGACAGAGGGGATGTTAGGAGAGAGGCATTATAATTTCACATGTGCACGGGAGGCTGGGTGTTAGTAGCAGTGATACAGCCGAGGAGTTAGCAGTATATCTTTATTTATTTAGCGCCCACAATGTACTCAGCGCTTTACAAATGCAGCGCAGTGAATTATAACACAAGCGCAAACAAAGCCAGACAATAGGAAAGGGAATCCCTGCCCCGGAGAGCTTACACTCTAAGTGGTATGTTGGGAGAGTTAGAGACAGCGGGTGAGGGAATAAGTGCAGGAGATGGCAGCGCTTGGCCACAATGGTTGGTAGGAGTGACAGTGGGTGTGGGACAGGAGCCATGAGTGCAGGCTGTTGGGAGGCTTCATTTAAGAGGTGAGTTTAAAGGTTTGTCTTATCTAAGGAGAGTGGAAAGTTACGTGGAATTGCATGGAAGTCTGATGCTTCCTGTACCATAAATGGCACCATAAAAAGTGACAACATGGCAATTCTACTTTTATTTAATAGTTAAAGAGAACAATAAACAATGTGTTTACCAGGAGAATGCTGGAAGTGTCTGGGCTGAAGCCCGCTTTTAACATTCTCAGACAGTGCAGAGAAATGTACTGTAATCCCACAGGAGGAGTCACCGTCGCCCCCCCCCTCCCCCTGACTCTTCCCCCCCCCCCCCCCCATTATTCAGGTTCAGTAAGGGTCAGTGTTACAGCAATGTTTCTGAACCTTTATGGTGCGGTCGGACCTCACACACTTCCCCACCATGCGAGGTCGGGGGGTGGGAGCGGAAGTGGAGTGGTTCCCGTCAGAGCGGTCTGCCCGATTTGCCCCAAGAAAACCAGAGCCTGAGCTGTTCCCAGGACACGCCCGAGCTGTTCCCAGGACACGCCCGAGCCGTTCCCAGGACACGCCCGAGCCGTTCCCAGGACACGCCCGAGCCGTCCCCAGGACACGCCCGAGCCGTCCCCAGGACACGCCCGAGCCGTCCCCAGGACACGCCCGAGCCGTCCCCAGGACACGCCCGAGCCGTCCCCAGGACACGCCCGAGCCGTCCCCAGGACACGCCCGAGCCGTCCCCAGGACACGCCCGAGCCGTCCCCAGGACACGCCCGAGCCGTCCCCAGGACACGCCCGAGCCGTCCCCAGGACACGCCCGAGCCGTCCCCAGGACACGCCCGAGCCGTCCCCAGGACACGCCCGAGCCCTCCCAGGACACGCCCGAGCCGTCCCCAGGACACGCCCGAGCCCTCCCAGGACACGCCCGAGCCCTCCCAGGACACGCCCGAGCCGTCCCACGACACGCCCGAGCCGTCCCACGACACGCCCGAGCCGTCCCAGCACACGCCCGAGCCCTCCCAGGACACGCCCGAGCTGTCCCAGCACACGCCCGAGCTGTCCCAGGACACGCCCGAGCTGTTCCCAGGACACGCCCGAGCTGTCCCCAGGACACGCCCGAGCTGTTCCCAGGACACGCCCGAGCTGTCCCATGACACGCCCGAGCTGTCCCAGGACACGCCCGAGCTGTCCCAGGACACGCCCGAGCTGTTCCCAGGACACGACCGAGCTGTTCCCAGGACACGCCCGAGCTGTTCCCAGGACACGCCCGAGCTGTCCCAGCACACGCCCGAGCTGTCCCAGCACACGCCCGAGCTGTCACAGCACACGCCTGCACAAGGTCCTCTTCCATAATTGGGTACGAGGATACACTTGTGTTGGGCGACAGCTTAAAGGAGCAATTCATGCTGGGCTTTAAAGTTTAAAGCTCCCGCGTCACATGGCCAATAGGAAGTCGATGATGTCACGGCTTCCCATTGGCCCGCAGGGTAAGGGAGCTTTGAAACTCCGCTAGGACGTGAACCTTGCTAGCTGAGCAGCTACCGGCACCCACTATGCAGGTAAGTATCTCTGGAAGCAGGGGGTCCCTGGAGCTGAAATTAATGGGGTACATCTCCAGAGACCCCCTGCTTCAATCCAATGGGGGGGAAAACAGCTCGGATTTGAGCTTTAGGAGGAAAATCTATTGGCAGCCGCATTGTTTCTATATAAGTTTATTATCACATTTGCTTAAATAAGTCAATTAACGAAGTGAGAGCTGCACATTAGGAGAGAGACGTCAAATCCTAGTTCTGGCAGATAAAAAAAAAAGAAGCTGGTGGGAGACGCCCTGCGGCCAGACACGATTGGATAAGAAATATAACGTGTCACGGCGTGCTGCGCTCTTTATTTGGCGTATCTGTCTCCCACACAGTTTCACCACTTCCAAGCAATGCCGCGTATTTAGATCATCAACAAATATACTGCTCACTACTTATAAACATGGTTTAAAAGGTTGAAGGGTTTCTGCCCTTCACATTGGCGCGGTTTCACCAACACGGAAATATTGAAATAATTAAACGCCATCTCCAATTGTTATTTGTTGCGTTAAACCCCTTCTCTATGACAGGCATGGTCATCGAGCGCTTTGTTCTCACTATGTAGTAACAAAGGAGGCAGAGGGTGTCGGTGGGTTTGGAAACCTTTCATTCAACCAACAAGTACCTGATATGTTACAAGCTTTCCAACCAGAGGTTGGTCCAATAAAAAGGTATCCTTCCCGCCGACACCCTCTCCCTCCTTTGTTACTACAGGCGGTCCCTTGGTTATCCCACGGAATCCGTTCCGCAAACTGCCGGCGGGTAGTGAAAACGTCAGCGTGCGAAATCCCACGTTAATGAGCGGCCGCAAGTGTCAGACAACCCGTTCCGACGTCGGATGACGCGTTCCGCGGAATGCGTCGGATACTCCGTTCATCGGGAACAGAAACGGCGGCTAGAATGGACCACTTGTACATGGATCTCCTTTTATTCTGCACTACGAGATGGTCCCGCAGAAGCCAGCAAATATCAGCACAACGAAAAGCAGAGTCATAAAAACCGCAATGTTTCTATTAACGCAGCAGTGAGGGTCAGTGATTGAGGGGCTTGCACCGTAACCATGCTCAGTATAGCTTTACATTGTTGCATGTGAATATTCCCACCGGAGGTTAGCCTGCGGTTTTAACAAGTGTCACACAATAGCCCGGTGACAGCCGGCACTGCTCAGGGTTGCAGCAGGAGAAGGTCATAAAAAGCATGTTTTCTGGCTTCGATTCTCCCCCATACCGGCTGTAATAAAGGCCACATGTACATCACTCATACCTTGAAAATGTCAGCCCACGGTCATGAAGAACGCCATGCTACGGGCGCACACACCAGACATGCAGACGGCCCTTGCTGAATGCCCCCACATCACAGGCAGGGCTCGCATGAAAAGCACATTAATGCGCATCTTGTTAACTAATAGGATCTGGGGACACCCGAGTCACAGGACACCACGGGACATCTCCGGCGTGGCATTCCGGGGAGCCTGGGGGAGACTTCACTACCGGTACCCTGATAGTAACGTGGCTTCAGGTTCAATATCTCTTAGAGAGACCGTGCCTCATACAAACTACGGGTTAAATGAAGCTGATTTCTAAACATCTTATAAGAGAAAACGTGGATATGTGTCTCCTATATATTTTGGACCGTTGTTTGTCTGTTCTCCCGCCACACCGGGTACTTTGAGCTAGTTTTACATAAACTGAACTTTTTCGTGGTAATCGATAGCTTTAGCGAATGTTTACTTGCTGCCTTTTAGTGACGAGGCTGTCGCTCTCCTAAATCTACAAGAAAACATTTTTGTTTTGTCCTTTTTAAAGTAATCACATTAGTCAAACAGAGAAACGTAAGTAGCGGAGAAGCGTGAATTCAGCGGACCCAGAAAAAAAAGGGAAAAGTTACATTTTTCACAGGATACAAAGAAGTAAAATTGTCAGTTTAAGAATCATTCAACGTTTGTACGGCCGCGTTCATAGTATGAGCGACGGCCCGCGCGCGCCGAAAACAAATGGCCGTAAGGCAATGCGCACGGCCACAGAGCCCGCGTGGGCGCACTAGAGCGACGGAGCGGCCGACACTTCGCGAGACAACATTTTGATTTTGCCCGGCATGTGATCCGGCCGTCACGCGGTTCAGCCAATGAGGACAAACCGCTCACGTCTCCGCCGCGCCCTCGCGCCATCCTACAAACCACGGATCGCTTCTAGCACAGGCGTGTGTGGCGTTATGCGCCCATACTATATAACCGAGGCCTAAGGCACCAAAATGGCCCCGATCAGAACAGAATGTCTATTTTCCATTGTAAAACAGTTTTTGGACAAGCTAACTGGCATTTGCAGTGAGCCTCCCTATGATCAGACAGGAGGGGGGCATTTACAGTGAGACACCCTAGGATCAGACAGGAGGGGGGCATTTGCAATGAGACACCCTATGATTACACAGGAGGGGGGTATTTGCAGTGAGACACCCTATGATCAGACAGGAGGGGGTATTTGCAGTGAGACTCCCTATGATCAGACAGGAGGGGGGCATTTACAGTGAGACACCCTAGGATCAGACAGGAGGGGGGCATTTGCAATGAGACACCCTATGATTACACAGGAGGGGGGTATTTGCAGTGAGACACCCTATGATCAGACAGGAGGGGGCATTTGCAGTGAGACACCCTATGATCATACAGTAGGGGGGCATTTGCCGTGAGACACTCTATGATCAGAAAGGAGTGGGGTATTTGCAGTGAGACACCCTATGATCAGACAGGAGGGGGCATTTGCAGTGAGACACCCTATGATCGGAAAGGGGGGGGGTCATTTGCAGTGAGACTCCCTACGGTCATACAGGAGGGGGTATTTGCTGTGAGACACCTTATGATCAGACAGGAGGGGGGCATTTGCAATGAGACACCCTATCATCAGAAAGGAGGGGAGTATTTGCAGTGAGACACCCTATGATCAGACAGGAGGTGGGGGGGGGGGGGGTATTTGCAGTGAGACACCCTATGATCAGACAGGAGGGGGGCATTTGCAGTGAGACTCCCTATGATCAGACAGGAGGGGGCATTTGCAATGAGACACCCTATGATCAGACAGGAGGGGGGGTATTTGCAGTGAGACACCTTATGATCAGACAGGAGGGGGGCATTTGCAATGAGACACCCTATCATCTGACAGGAGGGGGGTATTTGCAGTGAGACACCCTATCATCTGACAGGAGGGGGGTATTTGCAGTGAGACACCCTATCATCTGACAGGAGGGGGTATTTGCAGTGAGACACCCTATCATCTGACAGGAGGGGGGTATTTGCAGTGAGACACACTACGATCACACTGGAGGGGGTATTTGCAGTGAGACACACTACGATCACACAGAAGGGGGGTATTTGCAGTGAGACACACTATGATTACACAGGAGAGGGTATTTGCAGTGAGACTCCCTATGATTACACAGGAGGGGGGTATTTGCAGTGAGACACCCTATGATTACACAGGAGGGGGGTATTTGCAGTGAGACACCCTATGATTACACAGGAGGGGGGTATTTGCAGTGAGACACCCTACGATCACACAGAAGGGGGGTATTTGCCTGACACCCTATGATCACCAGAGGAAACATGAATCCCTTTCCTGCCAGGCGTGGCCACACACTGCCCCCTACTGTGCAAAGGGGTTAAACAGCAAAACGTGATCACGTCACACGGAAATGTGAGCGCAATGCGCAAGCGCAGCACATCAGCAGGTACATTCCCACTGATGCATTCCCACTGATCTGCCACCACTGGTAGTGATGGGTAACGGGTCTCGGATCTTAGTGAATGAAGCCTTCAAAAAAAATCAACTACTTAAAAATCCCTTTGCAAAGCCTGCACGTTTCTTTTTGTTACTCTCTTGCATTTTCCCCTCGATGCACAGCGAGTGCAGGCCGGGGGCCCCGTGGGACACTTACCAGAACAGTGTAGATGTGCAAGCAGCGGTAAACTGGAGAGAAATCCACCAGGTCCTGAGTGCCAGGCGCCTGTCGGAGACATGAGGTGCAGAGCCTGCATTAAGAGGAAGGGGTGCGCTAACCAGACACACACACACACAGACACACAGACACACACAGACACACACAGACACACACAGACACACACAGACACACACACACACACACACTTCTTATTTTAGCCCCACACACTTAAATTTCATCACGTTTTAAGATTTAAGATCTCAGAAATGGAAACCTATATTTAGTCTTAAGACGCACACCATCTCTTTTTCTCAATATGATGGAGTGCTTTATGTACAGTATGATCAAACCCTGCCACGTGCCGACATTCAGGTTCCTCTTGGAGAACAAGCGAGATTTCCATGGACATACACAGTTGGGATAACACTCTTACCATGTACATGCAGATGCAGCAAGATTAAGGATCTTCGGTGCCCCTGCCACCCACGGCGGTACCCGGCACCGGAGGATTAACACTGGGATGGATCCCATTCGGAAGCATGGAAACCCCCCAGCGGCACGATCACGCAGACACTGTGCCAGTAAGTCCTGCTACATCTGTATGGCCACCTACGAAGCTTTAATCAGCCACCGGCAGGGTAATCTAACAATCTTACCACCTCCCCACACACCTGGGACGCCTCTTCCTATAAAGAGGACTGGGGTGAAATCTTACAGCTTCACCAATAACACATTTTTGATACCAAAACAGCAAGGTTACATAACACCTCACACACAAACATCTGGGGCATCTACAGCACTTCTCATACAGGTACATCAAGGACATACCATTCCCACACAGAAACATCAGGGACACCTACCTCTCACTTCCATCACACAGACTCACCCTACATAAAAACCAGCCATCCACGTTACCTCTTCCTCATCTTCATCTTCCACATCCAGGATCCCAGAATCCTGCTCAGACATGGGGCTCGTGCCATTCACCTCTGGACTTAGGCAGAAGTCCTTCTTCGATTTCCTCCCAAGGCCTCCCTTGGTTTGCTGGGATAGGATGTTATCCAAATTTCTCTGCTCCTGCGCCTGGAAAAATGGAGGTGCGTAATTAGGGAAGCGTTCGTTAATGCAGTCTGCAAGGAACACGCTGATCAGCCCACAAGACTAAACAGGTAACTTACACAGCCAGCTGCAGCGTGCTACCTTCTGCGGCCAACTTAGGATCATTTATAAACAGTGTTTCATCTCAAATTTACAATGCCGGTTTAGCGGCATTAATAATAAAGCCGCCACTGGGGGGAATCAACGAAGCCGATTAATGCCAAAGACAGCAAGTCCTCGCGGATCTCCCAGCACAGAAGTGCGAATCGCACAGATCTTGGATTGTATTAAACACGTTAAAGTGGATACAGAAACATAGTATTTGGTGGCAGGGAAGAACCACGAAGCACACCCAGTCTCTCCCTTTTCCGATCGGCTGCAAAACCTCAGATCCCAGGCTTTAATATTTAGGATAGCCCTTTGGTCTGTCCCAAACACTCTAAAACCTCGGTTGAGAAGCTGCTCCACCACCCATTCAAGTACTTCTCCCGAGTCTGCCAGCCTCCAGCTTCAGAGCATGGACTTGTTCCACCACTCCTTTTTCTGACATATACTTCCCTCCTGTACTTTGTTAAATGTTAATGTATCCCACACCTCCCTTGTCTTCTCCAAGCTAAGGAGAGGCAAGCTAAGGGCACCCAGCTCTGATCAGTATTATGCTGTAGATCATGCACCCTTTTTTTGTAGCAAGTCTTTGCCCGATTTCCCCTTTATTCCTGTGCTCCTGGAGATGTGATCCCCAGATCTAACCACGGTCCTCTGGGTGAGATCTCACCCATGATCTATAGCGGCACCACCAGCCCTCTCTTTCTGCTGCTAATACCTCTCTCTCTATAACCGGGGTGCGCAAAGTTTCGGTGCTACGCCCCCCCCCCCCGCCACCGCTCCTACCATGCTCACGCCCCCCCCCCCCCCGCGCCTTCCTAGAGCGTCGTCTGATGCCGTGGGGTCATGTGACGTTGCGTCGCCACAGCAACGAGTCTTCTCTTCTGAGCCATGGTAGGAGAGAGTACAGAGGCCTCCTGCTGTCCCCAGCATTTAATTTGAATGCCTTGGAGAAGAGCGTGGGGCCTATGTTTGCGCCTCGCCCCCCTGTAACCCCCCAAAAACTCTTGCGCCCCCCCCCAATTTGCACCCCCCTGCTCTATAACATCCTGCTGGCTTTCCCCACTGCGCTGTTACATTGCTCGGTTATTTAAGTCACCTGAAATAATGACGCCCAGGTCCCTTACCTCTGCAGAAGGTGACATTATGGCGCCATTAATCTTGTACTCCGACTTTAGATTTTTTTCCCCGTCACCCACGTGCATCATTTTGCACTTTTTGGCATTAAATTGTAGTTGCCAAACGCTTGACCATTCCTCCCATCTTCCTAAATCATTAGCCATTTTGTTTACCCGCCCTACAGTGTCAACCCCAAGCTTTGTGCTATCTGCAAATAAAGCACACACCCCTCCCAAACATTTATATTCTCCCTAATAAAGACATCAAACAGCACCGGTCCCAGTACAGATCCTGGAGGTACTCCACAAACAGCACCGGTCCCAGTACGGATCCTGGAGGTACTCCACAAACAGCACCGGTCCCAGTACAGATCCTGGAGGCACTCCACAAACAGCACCGGTCCCAGTACGGATCCTGGAGGTACTCCACAAACAGCACAGGTCCCAGTATGGATCCTGGAGGTGCTCCACAAACAGCACCGGTCCCAGTACAGCTCCTGGAGGTACTCCACAAACAGCACAGGTCCCAGTACAGATCCTGGAGGTACTCCACAAACAGCACCGGTCCCAGTACAGATCCTGGAGGTACTCCACAAACAGCACCGGTCCCAGAGCAGATCCTGGAGGTACTCCACAAACAGCACCGGTCCTAGTACAGATCCTGGAGGTACTCCACAAACAGCACCGGTCCTAGTACAGATCCTGGAGGTACCCCACTGCTCACCTTTCCTTCCTCTAAATATACTCCAATTACCACCACTCTCTGCTGCCACTCTATCCTTCAACCAATGTCTTATTTGCTCAGCCGCTTTATTTAGAGTCCAATCCCGTGCATGGCCAATTCTTCCATGTGGGACACCGTCAACGACCTAACTAAAATGTAGAGAAGCTTTATCTACATACAACACTGTCTCCTTCTCTGGGATCCCATTTCCCCCAGCTGTGTGCTTCCTATTCATTCCACAGTGGCTCCTTCTCTGGGATCCCATTTCTCCCAGCTGTGTGCTTCCTATTCATTCCACAGTGGCTCCTTCTCTGGGATCCCATTTCTCCCAGCTGTGTGCTTCCTATTCATTCCACAGTGGCTCCTTCTCTGGGATCCCATTTCCCCCAGCTGTGTGCTTCCTATTCATTCCACAAACTCCCACAACCTCTTCCACTGCAGTAGGTGCCTCTTTGGGGCAGTTCTGGGCTGCTAGTGCAGCATAGGAGCTGTACAATGGAACAGTTTGCCAGAAGTGCCTGCGAGCTACAACCCTCACCCTGCCAGAGCCCATGGTAGTATGCATGTATATCTTTTATATAGCGCCAAAAGTGTACTCTGCGCTGCACAAAGACAATATAGTACATGAAATTATAATTATACAATAGGAAAGGAAATCCCTGACGCAGACACCTTACAATCTAAGTGGTATGTTGGGAGACTTACAGAGACAGCAGGTTAGGGAATACGTGCAGGAGATGGCAGTGCTTTGCCACAATGGGTGGTAGGAGTGACTGTGGGTGTGGGACAGTAGCCAGGAGTGCAGACTAGTGGGATGCTTCTTTTGTGATGTGAGTCTTAAGTTTGGTCGGTATTAAATTAGATGGGTTAATACCATTAGCAGGGAAAGAGGCGACATGCAGGCATGCGTGAGATGTGTAAATGGCTGGGTCCAGACCTCTCACCTCCAGGGAGACCTCTGAGGCAGCAGTCGCCACTAAGGTGGAGCCTGTGTGGGTCAAAAGGATACAGAACACCGGCCTATTTCCGCCTGCAGCCATGCAATCTCTTCATGCAACGGAGAGCAATGGGACAGCACCTTGCAGATGGGACAGCACCTTGCAGATGGGACAGCACCTCGCAGATGGGACAGCACCTGCATTCCGAGAATGTCTCCCGGAAAACTGCTGCCCCGTCACCCATTGCACTGGACAACGCCAAACGTTGTAGCAGCTGTACATGCTATTTACAGTGTGGTGTGCTACTGTGTCTATGTTTAACCTCCTGTTGTTTAACACTCAGAACTTACAAACCCAGCGGCACTTGGAACTATTAGAGGCTTACGGGAAGAGTGAGCAAGCGCCAAGCTCCATCTATTAAAGGTGCAATAATAATAATAATAATAAAGAAATAATAAATTAATAATTAAAATAGCAGCTTTTTGGCTACTTTCAAAAAAATGATTTCAAATACTTGCCAAGCTAAAAACATCAATCATGATTTTATCCATGTAACCTCTCTGCCAATATCTCACGTTGGTACTAATAAGTGGGACTGACACTTTAAAAAGGTATCTGGAAGTCTTTATCTGGAGGAAGGAGGAGAAAACGTCTTAATTGAGTCAAACAAAACTCTTGATGCTTAAGTAAATATCATTAAGGTGAATGGGAAAAGATAACAGCACTTAACACTGGACAAGCAGAAGCACTAGCAGGCTGTCCACTCCTGTGTAAATAATGAGATTAGGCAGCTGGCAGGTGTGAAAGTAGTGACACAGTGCCAGTGCTGCGGGCAGGTCTGAAAGTATCACACAGTGCCAGTGCTGCGGGCAGGTCTGAAAGTATCACACAGTGCCAGTGCTGCGGGCAGGTCTGAAAGTATCACACTGTGCCAGTGCTGCGGGCAGGTCTGAAAGTATCACACTGTGCCAGTGCTGCGGGCAGGTCTGAAAGTATCACACAGTGCCAGTGCTGCGGGCAGGTCTGAAAGTATCACACAGTGCCAGTGCTGCGGGCAGGTCTGAAAGTATCACACTGTGCCAGTGCTGCGGGCAGGACTGAAAGTATCACACAGTGCCAGTGCTGCGGGCAGGTCTGAAAGTATCACACAGTGCCAGTGCTGCGGGCAGGTCTGAAAGTATCACACTGTGCCAGTGCTGCGGGCAGGACTGAAAGTATCACACAGTGCCAGTGCTGCAGGCAGGTCTGAAAGTATCACACAGTGCCAGTGCTGCGGGCAGGACTGAAAGTATCACACTGTGCCAGTGCTGCGGGCAGGTCTGAAAGTATCACACAGTGCCAGTGCTGCGGGCAGGTCTGAAAGTATCACACAGTGCCAGTGCTGCGGGCAGGTCTGAAAGTATCACACAGTGCCAGTGCTGCGGGCAGGTCTGAAAGTATCACACAGTGCCAGTGCTGCGGGCAGGTCTGAAAGTATCACACAGTGCCAGTGCTGCGGGCAGGTCTGAAAGTATCACACAGTGCCAGTGCTGCGGGCAGGTCTGAAAGTATCACACAGTGCCAGTGCTGCGGGCAGGACTGAAAGTATCACACAGTGCCAGTGCTGCGGGCAGGTCTGAAAGTATCACACAGTGCCAGTGCTGCGGGCAGGTCTGAAAGTATCACACAGTGCCAGTGCTGCGGGCAGGTCTGAAAGTATCACACAGTGCCAGTGCTGCGGGCAGGTCTGAAAGTATCACACAGTGCCAGTGCTGCGGGCAGGTCTGAAAGTATCACACAGTGCCAGTGCTGCGGGCAGGTCTGAAAGTATCACACAGTGCCAGTGCTGCGGGCAGGTCTGAAAGTATCACAGTGCCAGTGCTGCGGGCAGGACTGAAAGTATCACACAGTGCCAGTGCTGCGGGCAGGTCTGAAAGTATCACACAGTGCCAGTGCTGCGGGCAGGTCTGAAAGTATCACACAGTGCCAGTGCTGCGGGCAGGACTGAAAGTATCACACAGTGCCAGTGCTGCGGGCAGGTCTGAAAGTATCACACAGTGCCAGTGCTGCAGGCAGGTCTGAAAGTATCACACAGTGCCAGTGCTGCGGGCAGGACTGAAAGTATCACACAGTGCCAGTGCTGCGGGCAGGTCTGAAAGTATCACACAGTGCCAGTGCTGCGGGCAGGTCTGAAAGTATCACACAGTGCCAGTGCTGCGGGCAGGACTGAAAGTATCACACAGTGCCAGTGCTGCGGGCAGGTCTGAAAGTATCACACAGTGCCAGTGCTGCAGGCAGGTCTGAAAGTATCACACAGTGCCAGTGCTGCGGGCAGGACTGAAAGTATCACACTGTGCCAGTGCTGCGGGCAGGTCTGAAAGTATCACACAGTGCCAGTGCTGCGGGCAGGTCTGAAAGTATCACACAGTGCCAGTGCTGCGGGCAGGTCTGAAAGTATCACACAGTGCCAGTGCTGCGGGCAGGTCTGAAAGTATCACACAGTGCCAGTGCTGCGGGCAGGTCTGAAAGTATCACACAGTGCCAGTGCTGCGGGCAGGTCTGAAAGTATCACACAGTGCCAGTGCTGCGGGCAGGTCTGAAAGTATCACACAGTGCCAGTGCTGCGGGCAGGTCTGAAAGTATCACACTGTGCCAGTGCTGCGGGCAGGTCTGAAAGTATCACACAGTGCCAGTGCTGCGGGCAGGACTGAAAGTATCACACAGTGCCAGTGCTGCGGGCAGGTCTGAAAGTATCACACAGTGCCAGTGCTGCGGGCAGGTCTGAAAGTATCACACAGTGCCAGTGCTGCGGGCAGGTCTGAAAGTATCACACAGTGCCAGTGCCGCGGGCAGGTCTGAAAGTATCACACAATGCCAGTGCTGCGGGCAGGTCTGAAAGTATCACACAGTGCCAGTGCTGCGGGCAGGTCTGAAAGTATCACACTGTGCCAGTGCTGCGGGCAGGTCTGAAAGTATCACACAGTGCCAGTGCTGCGGGCAGGTCTGAAAGTATCACACAGTGCCAGTGCTGCGGGCAGGTCTGAAAGTATCACACAGTGCCAGTGCTGCGGGCAGGTCTGAAAGTATCACACTGTGCCAGTGCTGCGGGCAGGTCTGAAAGTATCACACAGTGCCAGTGCTGCGGGCAGGACTGAAAGTATCACACAGTGCCAGTGCTGCGGGCAGGTCTGAAAGTATCACACAGTGCCAGTGCTGATGGCTGCGGAAGCGTAAGTCTTAGCAAAATTTAAAATTTTCGCGCTTGCCGGAGCGCAGGGCCAGTCACGTGAGCGGTTCGTCCAATGAGGGCGAACCAGCTCCGTGACGTCACTGGCCCGCTCCCCGACACGCCCCCGGATGGCGCTCGGTCTAAGGCCAGGGAAGGCACCGCTTTCCCTCAGCACGCAATCAGTAACCATGGACGCAGCCTAAGGAAGATTACTTTTTTTTTTACCTGCTTTAAAGCTGCAGTTCAGTCTTTTTTTTTTCTTTTTTAATTTTTTTTTTTACTTCAATAGTTTCATGTGTGCAATCTCTAATTACCTAAAGAACTGTATAGCTGCAGGTCAATTCGTTCTCCATGTATTGATAGGTCGAAATTTGGTGACATAATTAGTGAAGGGATCTGTTTATATTCTGCTTGTCTCTCAGTGGAAGCTCATGAATATTCATGAGCAATCCTGCACTGACATGTGCAAAAGGGAGGGCAGGGCTGACAAAGGGGTGTGCCAGGGCTTGTGACAGGACATGAAGGGGCAGTGCCTTAGCAAATGGCTGTTAAAATAGAATACAAGAAAATTGGTCTTTCAAAGTTGTTTTTTTAAAAACAGAAAATGCTAAAAGTATTTTTTCTTACTACAGAACTGATTTATTAAAAAAAACAAACATGCAGGATATTGCCTGAACAGCAGCTTTAATACCAATATATTAAAGTGCTCTCTCCTTTGCCGTGTACCCCATCCTAATGTCACAAGCCATGACACCCCCCGCATATGACTGGAGTTGAGTGAGAAAACATGGACAGTTCCCATCCTCTCCCAAACCGTGTCCCTGATGTAGCCAGGTCCCCCCTCGCGTGTAGCCAGGCCCCCCCCTCGCGCACTCACCCCCTCCTTTCCAGTTGCGAGCGCGCGTGTGGATCGGGCTGGAGCGCGAGCATAGAGATCCCTGGTAGCTAGGGACGCGAGCGGCGAGCAGGCCGGTTGCCGGGGACGCGATCGGGCCGTCGCTAAGGCCGCGATCGCGTTGCCACCGGCCCAGCGGCTCGGGAAGCAGGGCGCCGCCATACACAGGGCTGTTGCGCATGCGCAATGGCAATGCACAGCGCGGGAGGCTCAGACAGCTCGCGCATGCGCGAGAATAGACTGCCAGCCCCCAGGGTGCTTAGGGGCAGAGACACCTGACGCCAGGGAGCCAATCGGAAGGCCGGATTCCCCTGCTCCCAGTTAGATAAATTTCGCGGGGTTTTGGCAGCACGCATGCAGTCAGGATCCGGACCAGCTAGGGGTAAGAGGTGGATGCAGGGGTCAGTGACCCTCTGCATAGGCCAGCAGCCCCCAAGGTCCCAGTTAGGTCCTGAGCCACCTAATAGCTTGTGGAGCTTAGGGACAGGCCCTAGATAGGGACACTGCCCCATTATTTGGTCAAGTAGTCAGGGACACAGTGCTGAAGCCGTGCGGCCCTGCGAGGTGGGTTCTGGGCTCAGAACACCACCAAAGACCCTAAGACTAGGAGAGACATTGTTCGCGCTGGACTTTCAACCCACGCGGTGTGGAGGACAACGTCGGATCGTGCGGATTGATATCGCGGTACCCGTGGCTGGAGCCCGGGCAGGTAACCGGCAACTCACGTGCACCAACCAGGCCTATCACCAAACATAGTGGCTGCGCAGTCACACACACATATGCACAGTGGTATTTGACTCTGGGAGTACGAGACATTTGGGTGGGGGTTACTGGACACAGGGTGGGGTCACATTGTGGGTGGTAGCATCCGCCGTGACGCCTAGAGGTGGTAGCGTCCGCCGTGACGCCTAGAGGTGGTAGCGTCCGCCGTGACGCCTAGAGGTGGTAGCGTCCGCCGTGACGCCTAGAGGTGGTAGCGTCCGCCGTGACGCCTAGTGTGGTTAGTGTCCGCCGTGACACCCAGTGTGGTTAGCGCCCGCCGTGGCGCATGATGATGTTATGATGTTATTGCGTGATATATGTGTTTCCATGCAGTAAAGCCAGTCCTGTTTTATATTCGTTCGTGTTGTGTGGTTGTTTCCTGTGAGGGCCTCCTCCCACTCCGTTGGGATCCCTCCCAGGTGGATGCGTTGCACCTAGAGATGTATGATATGTATGTACCCCAGGTTCCCCAAGCGGAGGCTTAGGCTCCTGAGAGCCACACAGGTTGCACAGCAGGTAGTAGCGGCGGTATTCATAGGGAATACCCGTTACATTTGGAGGCGCTGCTGAGAGAGTCCTGGGGTGCCCCACTTTGAAGTTACCGTTACCCTGTCAGTCAGCATGTCTGCGCTCACGCCCAAACAAGTGGCCGACTGGGCCGAAAAGCTAGGAGAGCTTCTGCGACACGTGGTCGCTGTAGACGGCGTGCCTGCTGATGTCTCCATGTTTACCGTCTGCAGCGCAGTAAGGACATTACCTGGTCTGGCGGGCGCCCGCCTTATCAGCAAGCACTATAACATTGACCGGCAAGAAAACACCCTATTGCTAGCCACTGAACAAGCTATACTTCCTGATAGAGGCCCACGAGTAGTGTATCTACCAGAGACTTTGCCGCAAGGGTGCCCTCTAATTTACCCGGGAACTGTTTCCAGTCACGTCACTTCCCTTCCCAGACATGAGGGTTGGGACGACAGAGATATGGCCACCAGTACACCCATCCGATCAGATATATCCCTTCCCAGAGTGACCTTCTCTTCAGATGCTAGGCAAGGGGCCACCAGTTGGGCCGGCAGTCCGGCAACATCACCGGTTACTAACCGGTCCGTGAACAGTTCTACCCCAACCCCTAACAGGCAGCGAGCAGCGATAGCCAGTGGCTCCGACAATGACGGCTCCCTGTTAGGAGTGACATTCCCGCAGCTAGTGGAAGCGATAACTACGTCCGCTCAAGCCCAAAATTATAGGAAATTGAAGGCGTTCTCAGGAACGGTTCCTGTCCCCACAGGCGAAGAAAGTATAGATTCTTGGAAGGAGCATACCCTCAAGGTGATCGACGAATGGCCCTGCTCTGAAACGGTCAGACGGCAGAGAATCCTGGAAAGCCTACGACCCCCAGCGGCCACCATGGTCAGTGCACAGCGTGACCAAGACCCTGATCTCTCTGCTCACCAGATGGTAGACTTGCTAGTCCAGATCTATGGCAAAGAGAAAGAGGAGAGCGAGCTGTGGTTCAAATATTACGCTCTCCGACAGAAGGAGAAGGAAGACCTGTCCGACTTCCTGCAACGCATCCAGCTGGTCCTGTGGAAATTGCGAACGTGCGGCCTCATCCTATCTTCAGAGATGGACGAATATCGGCGCAAGCAGTTCCTCCGAGGGGCCATCCCCACTCACCACATCGTGATCATGATCAGGTGCTCACTAAAGGAGGGACCTCCCCCTACCTTCATGGACATTCTGGGGATCGTAAAAGGGCATGAGGCCTATACCAAGCTGCATGCAGGCACCAAGGTCAGAGATCCTCCGGTCAGTGACACCCCGGGAGCCTCCGCTCGCCGGACCAAGACACCTGTCAAAGAGGAAGATGCGCCACCCAAGTTGCCCTCAACGAAAGGGCGGGCTTCGGGGAGATCCTCCCCCACCTACCCAAGACGACTGGACCTCAAAGACGTCGTCTGCTATACCTGTGGATAGAAAGGCCATTTCTCTAGAGAGTGCCCTAATGGAGACACCCCAGAAAAGGAAACGCCCCGTAAAGGAAGCTCAGCCAGGGCTATGATCTGTCAGAGGCAGACCTCAGAAGCCAAAACCACCGAGGCCACCCCCACGCCTCCCGAAGCCCCTCCTGACCTGAGCCCAGGTGAAGGAACTCCAGGGGGAGATGGCTACTGTCAGGTGGGCCCTTCGGCCATCGTACGTGTGGTAGTAGAGGGAGTCTATGCTGCTGCTCTATTGGACACCGGGTCTCAAGTGACTATAATATACCGGCACTTCTACGACCAGCACCTGAAGCATTGTCCCCTGCGGTCGGCGGAACATATGAAAGTGAGGGGGCTGAGCAACGAAGATTACCCCATCGATGGGATTGTGAGCGTTCAACTGGAGATACTTCAATTGAATACCGGCAAGAAACATCCCACGAGTGTGGAGGCAATGGTGTGCCCAAAGCCTCAAGGACAGTGTCAGTATCCGGTCATCCTGGGGACAAATACGGATATAGTATGAGCTGTAATCAGAGCCTACTTGAAGGAGACTAATGAATTGCCAATGGCCGATGCCCGCCTAGATCCTGTACTAAGAGAGGAGTGCAACCGAGTATATGCCCTAGAGCGTCACGGGGACCTCTACAATCGTCAACGCGGACTGACGACCATTTCACCAGGGGGAGTGAAACGCCTGGCCGTTTGGTGCTGTTATCCGGATCGGGAGGAGACCGATCATCTGTTCTCTCTGGAGAGTGACCCTGAGGAAGAGATCCAGAAAGGGTATCGGGTAATACCTGAAGTAAAAGAGTGGACGACCCGAGTTCCTCTCCGAACCCATGTGTATATCCAAAACATCTCTCCATTTCCAATGGACATCGATGTAGGAGAAAGTCTGGGCAGTATATATCCCGTCAGCCCGGTGGAAACCGCGCCCCAGGTGAACGCCGCTGCAGTAGGTGAGCGGTTAGTCGACCTGGACTTCAACTTCGGAGATTCGACCCTGACGACCGAGTGGAAGGATCGACTGACAGCCAAGCTGAAGGAAAGAAAAACAGTATTTTCTACCAGCGAGATGGATGTGGGCCGCAGTCGCAGCGCCCAACACACTATTAGGCTGAATGACGCCACTCCGTTCCGTGAACGCTCTCGTCGTATCGCCCCCAGGGATGTGGACGATGTAAGGGATGTCCTGGAGGAGATGAAGACCGCTGGAATACTGACGGAGTCGCGGAGTCCTTATGCATCACCCATAGTGGTAGTAAGGAAGAAGAATGGATCTGTAAGATTGTGCGTCGATTATCGAACCCTAAATAATCGTACGGTACCTGACCAATACAATCTCCCTCGTATTGAAGAGATCCTGAACGCTCTGAACGGGAGCCAATGGTTTAGTGTGCTCGATTTGCGATCTGGGTACTACCAGGTACCCATGAGTGAAGAGGATCAGGAAAAGACTGCCTTCGTCTGTCCCCTGGGCTTCTACCAGTTCACGCGTATGCCCCAAGGTATATGCGGAGCCCCTGCTACCTTCCAGCGGTTGATGGAAAAAACAATAGGGGACATGAATCCTCGGGAGTGCCTGGTTTACCTGGACGATATCATTGTCTTTGGGAAGACCTTAGAAGAACACGAGGAGAGGCTGCTGAAGGTGATAGATCGTCTTGGCCAAGAAGGATTGAAGCTGTCACTCGACAAGTGTAGGTTTTGCCACACCTCAGTGACCTACGTGGGACACATCGTGTCTGCCCAGGGGATTGCTACTGATCCAGCCAAAGTAGAAGCGGTGGTGAACTGGCCGCGTCCCGATAATGTCGCGGAACTGCGATCCTTCCTCGGGTTCTGTGGGTATTACCGTCGGTTCGTGGAAGGGTACTCTAGTCGAGCTAAACCCCTGAACAATTTGCTGAAGATATACCCTGAAGATACTGGGAGAAAGGCCACGTCGGCCCGTCAACCGTTTGGTGATAAGTGGATGCCTGAGTGTGAACGGGCCTTCCTGAATTTGAAGAAAAGCCTGACTGAAGCACCAGTGCTTGCATATGCTGACCCAGAACAACCATATGTCCTGCATGTGGATGCCAGTCTCAATGGACTGGGCGCTGTCCTTCATCAGAAACACCCCGAGGGTCTTCGGCCTGTAGCCTACATCAGCCGCAGTCTGACACCCAGTGAGCAGAAATATCCGGTGCACAAGTTAGAGTTCCTGGCTCTCAAATGGGCGATCACGGAGAAACTTCATGATTACCTCTATGGTGTTACGTTTGAGGTAAGGACCGATAACAATCCCCTCACGTACATCAATACTTCCGCCAAATTGGATGCAGCCGGACACCGATGGTTGGCGACACTATGTAATTACCGATTCTCCCTGAAGTACAAGCCAGGGCCTCTGAACATTGGGGCCGATGCTCTATCACGACGACCAGGATTGAGTGCCACCCCTGATGATGATGAATGGGAAGAGATCCCTGGACCTGGGATGCGAGCAATGTGTAGTATAGCGGCCGTCATCAATGATCAGGTCGCATTCTCTGAACTAAGAGTTGCCGATTCGTTAGGGTGCCAGTCGCAAGCGATCCCTGCTGCCTACTGCGACCCCGCAGGGATGAACATAACCCAGGACAAAGTCAGAAGATGGAAAGACTTAGTAGACTATCAATTAAGAGATCCAGTGATCAGCATAATCCGACAAGCCGTTCAGCGGAAGAACCCTGCTCTATTGAAGAGTGCTCCCCGAGATCTGGTCGCGTTACTCATGCGTGAGGTGGACAAGTTCGAGATAGATAGTTGTTTGCTCTATAGGGTAGTCCAATATCATAACCACCCTGATAGGCGACAACTAGTTCTACCCCAAAACTTGAGATATATGGTGTTGAAGTCTCTACACGATGACCACGGGCATCTCGGGGTAGAGAAGACTTTTGGGCTAGTCCGAGACCGTTTTTTCTGGCCCAAGATGCGGGAAGCGGTGGAACAACACTGCCGCCGTTGTTCCCGGTGCGTTCAACGCAAGACGTTGCCTACCCGAGCAGCTCCCATGGCCCATCTAAAGAGTTCTGGTCCAATGGACCTGGTGTGTATGGACTTCCTGTGTATCGAACCTGATAGTCGAGGAATCGGTAATGTGCTGGTCATCACGGACCATTACACCCGCTATGCACAGGCCTTCCCCACAAAAGACCAGAAGGCTATCACGGTCGCGAAAGTTCTATGGGAAAAGTTCTTCGTTCACTACGGTCTTCCAAACCGACTTCACTCCGACCAAGGGCGAGATTTTGAGAGTACTCTGATCCGAGAATTACTTAAAATGCTAAACATCGCCAAATCCCGGACGACGCCGTACCACCCTGAAGGAGATGCTTTACCTGAACGATTCAACAGGACCCTGTTGGACATGCTTGGAACCCTGAAGGGAATGCAGAAAACAGAATGGAGTCGTCATGTAGAAACTTTGGTACACGCGTATAACTGTACTCGCCATGAGTCCACGGGGTTCTCCCCGTACTTCCTCATGTTTGGGCGGGAGGCCAGACTTCCAGTAGATGTGCGTCGTCGAGTATCAACGGACGGGATATTCAATACCACTCATTTTAAGTACGTGCAAAGGCTAAAAGACAGTCTGCAACAAGCTTACCAACAGGCTGAGAAGTCTACAGCCAAACTGAATGCTGGTAACAAGAGACGCTATGACAATAAAGTCAAGTATCGAGAGTTACGTCCTGGGGATGCAGTGTTACTTCGTAATTTGGGAATCCCCGGAAAACATAAACTGGCGGACCGGTGGAGAGATGGCGTATATGAGGTGGAGTCACCGATGCCTGGCCTCCCGGTTTATCGCATCAGAGACACCGATGGCCGGGTAAAGGTTTGGCATCGTAATCACCTTCTCCCCATTCCCCAAGTGGGAGATGAAGAAGAGGAACTACAGGCCACACCGCTCAACGGTGAGTTCGATCTATCAGAGGTGGGTCAAGAGACTGTAACTAACGAGACTCACTCTGAAACTCCGGAAGACCCTATGGAGGGACCCTCTCAAAGGGACCATCACGCAGAAGGGGCATCTCCCGAAGGAGCTACGGGTAAAGGGCCCCGTAGGCCAATGCCTACTAAGGTGGCACCAACAGACCAGCCTTTGGATCCACAGAGCCCGTGTTTTGTACCCTCAGAGACATTTCTCCCCTCAAGGGAAGAGGCTAGGCCTCAGGACTATGCTTATTACTCCCCAGAGGGAGTTGCCGAAGAACAACTCCGACGGAGTCAACGAGTTAGGTACCCGCCAACTAGGGTTGCTTACGATCAAATGGGGGCACCCCATTATGAGGCTCAGCAGTGTTCTTGTAGTAAGATACAGTCTGTGATTGTGATGCTCAGCGAGTTATGCAATCTTGTTTAGAGTTACCTGTGCTAAGATATATATATATTACTGCATTTTTTATTATATAATTTTTGTACATTGGTGGGAAGTTATGTGGTCCAAGCGAGGACGTTGGAGTTTTCACCAGGGGGAGGATGTAGCCAGGTCCCCCCTCCCGTGTAGCCAGGCCCCCCCCTCGCGCACTCACCCCCTCCTTTCCAGTTTCGAGCGCGCGTGTGGATCGGGCTGGAGCGCGAGCATAGAGATCCCTGGTAGCTAGGGACGCGAGCGGCGAGCAGGCCGGTTGCCGGGGACGCGATCGGGCCGTCGCTAAGGCCGCGATCGCGTTGCCACCGGCCCAGCGGCTCGGGAAGCAGGGCGCCGCCATACACAGGGCTGTTGCGCATGCGCAATGGCAATGCACAGCGCGGGAGGCTCAGACAGCTCGCGCATGCGCGAGAATAGACTGCCAGCCCCCAGGGTGCTTAGGGGCAGAGACACCTGACGCCAGGGAGCCAATCGGAAGGCCGGATTCCCCTGCTCCCAGTTAGATAAATTTCGCGGGGTTTTGGCAGCACGCATGCAGTCAGGATCCGGACCAGCTAGGGGTAAGAGGTGGATGCAGGGGTCAGTGACCCTCTGCATAGGCCAGCAGCCCCCAAGGTCCCAGTTAGGTCCTGAGCCACCTAATAGCTTGTGGAGCTTAGGGACAGGCCCTAGATAGGGACACTGCCCCATTATTTGGTCAAGTAGTCAGGGACACAGTGCTGAAGCCGTGCGGCCCTGCGAGGTGGGTTCTGGGCTCAGAACACCACCAAAGACCCTAAGACTAGGAGAGACATTGTTCGCGCTGGACTTTCAACCCACGCGGTGTGGAGGACAACGTCGGATCGTGCGGATTGATATCGCGGTACCCGTGGCTGGAGCCCGGGCAGGTAACCGGCAACTCACGTGCACCAACCAGGCCTATCACCAAACATAGTGGCTGCGCAGTCACACACACATATGCACAGTGGTATTTGACGCTGGGAGTACGAGACATTTGGGTGGGGGTTACTGGACACAGGGTGGGGTCACATTGTGGGTGGTAGCGTCCGCCGTGACGCCTAGAGGTGGTAGCGTCCGCCGTGACGCCTAGAGGTGGTAGCGTCCGCCGTGACGCCTAGAGGTGGTAGCGTCCGCCGTGACGCCTAGTGTGGTTAGTGTCCGCCGTGACACCCAGTGTGGTTAGCGCCCGCCGTGGCGCATGATGATGTTATGATGTTATCGCGTGATATATGTGTTTCCATGCAGTAAAGCCAGTCCTGTTTTATATTCGTTCGTGTTGTGTGGTTGTTTCCTGTGAGGGCCTCCTCCCACTCCGTTGGGATCCCTCCCAGGTGGAGGCATTGCACCTAGAGATGTATGATATGTATGTACCCCAGGTTCCCCAAGCGGAGGCTTAGGCTCCTGAGAGCCACACAGGTTGCACAGCAGGTAGTAGCGGCGGTATTCATAGGGAAGACCCGTTACACTTAGAAGCAGCAGTCCGTGCGGATTCAGTTTGTTTGCTTGCTGCCAGGTCTCGTCTTCCCCTTTCCAGGGCTGCTTTTACTGTGAAACCCTGCGCTTGGTTCAGAAGATGTGTGTTTGAAAGATGAAGTGTGTGGGAGGTAAAAATGGAGCTCTCCTCAGAGCCCCGTGGCGTCTGAAGTTACCATGGTAACCTGAGAAGCAAGAGATTAAAGAACATCATGCTTTAAATAAACAGCGTTTAAACTTTTTATCCCCCCCCCTTTTAAAAAAAGAGCAGGGCCTGCTCAGGGGCACGGTGCTAACATCATATGAGTTATAGGCTGCTACAGGGAGGAGTGCTGCTACAGGGAGGAGTGCTGCTACAGGGAGGAGTGCTGCTACAGCGGGGAGTGCTGCTACAGCGAGGAGTGCTGCTACAGCGAGGAGTGCTGCTACAGCGAGGAGTGAGGAGTGCTGCTACAGCGAGAAGTGCTGCTACAGCGAGGAGTGCTGCTACAGCGAGGAGTGAGGAGTGCTGCTACAGCGAGGAGTGCTGCTACAGCGAGGATTGCAAAGAAAAAAGTTCCTACTTGTAACATTAGTTACTATACTATATGTTGTGTCACTTTGTAACATTAGTTACTATACTACATGTTGTGTCACTTTGTAACATTAGTTACTATACTACATGTTGTGTCACTTTGTATGTTGCGGTGACCTTTCTGTTTTTGATTATTTCAAATTGGCCCAAGGTGACCTTGCAACTATAAAGCAGCCGTCCCAGCTGGCGTTTTTTCCCCCAAATGTATTTATTTCCCCCTTTAATATGCGCAGCAATACAATCCGCACAATGATAAGTAATTAGCTAAGATGTCGATCGATCGGCGAAGATTCTGCTTAGGAGTTCACTAAATGGCTGTCAGTGCAGCAGAAGAGGCCCAAAGATACAAAGTTCTATGGGGATGATCATGTGACCAGGCAGTCACTAGATACAATTGGTGCACTGCTAGAGAGAGGGCGGGGCTCAAAAGAGGTGTGCCAGAGCCTGTTTCAGAAGGGGATGTGACTTTGTAAATGGTTGCTATAGAAACAAAAAAAGCTTGTTACATTATAATACATTAAAAATGTAATTCAGAGTAATTTTTTTTTTTTTATTAAATGCTACAAGTATTTTCTCATAGTACAGAACGGATTTATGTTTTATGCCCAATGCTGCTCCTCGCGTTTGGGAATTCACACGATGAAAGGAAAGCTTCGTACAATGTCTATACTGCACTATACTGCCTCTGAGCAGCTATATCAGGGGTGGCAAACTCCAGTCCTCAATAACCACCACCAGGTCAGGTTTTCAGGGTATCCCAGCTTCAGCACAGGTGGCTCAACACTGATTTAACCACCTGTACTGATGCTGGGACTGATTGAGCCACCTGAGCTGAAGCAGGTATATCCTGAAAACCTGACCTGTTGGTGGCCCTTGAGGTCTGGAGTTTCCCACCCCCGAGCTCCGTATCGGTCCCTGTGCGCACACGACGGCGGTACTACATTCCTGTGACATAATCGGGACCGGTCTACGTGCGGCAGCGACATATAGAAGATAGGCCCGGAGGCTGCTCCAAAAAAATGGGATCTCTTTCTCGCACCCAAAGGGTTTTCTGCAACACAGCCTCCGTCTCTGCCTCCACTTATCCCGGACCTATCTGTGCTGCTCTACGTAGCAGAAAAACCAGGACTGGCCACGGTATTAGCTTCAGTGAATCACGAAGGGCACGCAGGTGTCAAATCCAGGGCACTTCAGGGAGGGGGATGCATGTCTGGACGCTGCGCTGCTAAGTGCTTTCCGCCTCCCCGCAGGGGAATGCCGAGAAACCTTTTATCCCCAGCAAAGAGCTAACGTGAGCCATGATGGACGTGACAGGGTCCCTGCACCGCGTGCTCGCTGAAAACAATTACAGGAGAAACGGTCCAGGCGAGAGAGGCCTGGCTCCTCCGTGGGGAGAGGGGAGATCAGGATCACACAGCTGGGGGAAGGGGCCACGTGCAGAGGGAGCCCCCTCGTTGTCCAGGCGAGAGAGGCCTGGCTCCTCCGTGGGGAGAGGGGAGATCAGGATCACACAGCGAGGGGAAGGGGCCATGTGCAGAGGGAGCCCCCTCCTTGTCCAGGCGAGAGAGGCCTGGCTCCTCCGTGGGGAGAGGGGAGATCAGGATCAGGATCACACAGGGGCCATGTGCAGAGGGAGCCCCCTCCTTGTCCAGGCGAGAGGCCTGGGCACCTCCGTGGGGAGAGGGGAGATCAGGTTCACACAGCTGGGGGAAGGGGCCATGTGCAGAGGGAGCCCCCTCCTTGTCCAGGCGAGAGAGGCCTGGCTCCTCCGTGGGGAGAGGGGGAATCAGGATCACACAGCTGGGGGAAGGGGCCATGTGCAGAGGGAGCCCCCTCCTTGTCCAGGCGAGAGAGGCCTGGCTCCTCCGTGGGGAGAGGGGGGATCAGGATCACACAGCTGGGGGAAGGAGCCATGTGCAGAGGGAGCCCCCTCCTTGTCCAGGCGAGAGAGGCCTGGCTCCTCCGTGGGGAGAGGGGAGATCAGGATCACACAGCTGGGGGAAGGGGCCATGTGCAGAGGGAGCCCCCTCCTTGTCCAGGCGAGAGAGGCCTGGCTCCTCCGTGGGGAGAGGGGGGATCAGGATCACACAGCGGGGGGGAAGGGGCCATGTGCAGAGGGAGCCCCCTCCTTGTCCAGGCGAGAGAGGCCTGGCTCCTCCGTGGGGAGAGGGGAGATCAGGATCACACAGCTGGGGGAAAGGGCCATGTGCAGAGGGAGCCCCCTCCTTGTCCAGGCGAGAGAGGCCTGGGCACCTCCGTGGGGAGAGGGGAGGGGGGATCAGGTTCACACAGCGGGGGGGAAGGGGCCATGTGCAGAGGGAGCCCCCTCCTTGTCCAGGCGAGAGAGGTCTGGCTCCTCCGTGGGGAGAGGGGAGACCAGGATCACACAGCTGGGGGAAGGGGCCATGTGCAGAGGGAGCCCCCTCCTTGTCCAGGCGAGAGAGGCCTGGCTCCTCCGTGGGGAGAGGGGGGATCAGGATCACACAGCGGGGGGGAAGGGGCCATGTGCAGAGGGAGCCCCCTCCTTGTCCAGGCGAGAGGCCTGGCTCCTCCGTGGGGAGAGGGGGGATCAGGATCACACAGCTGGGGGAAGGGGCCATGTGCAGAGGGAGCCCCCTCCTTGTCCAGACGAGAGAGGTCTGGCTCCTCCGTGGGGAGAGGGGAGACCAGGATCACACAGCTGGGGGAAGGGGCCATGTGCAGAGGGAGCCCCCTCCTTGTCCAGGCGAGAGAGGCCTGGCTCCTCCGTGGGGAGAGGGGGGTCAGGATCACACAGCTGGGGGAAGGGGCCATGTGCAGAGGGAGCCCCCTCCTTGTCCAGGCGAGAGAGGCCTGGCTCCTCCGTGGGGAGAGGGGAGACCGGGATCACACAGCTGGGGGAAGGGGCCACGTGCAGAGAGGGAGCCCCCTCCTTGTCCACACAAGCTGGAAACGGCTCACTTGGGTTTTCTCATTTGCAGAACCTCCTGGTTCTGAGCAAACACTGAAAACCAAAAGCAGCGGGAAAGTATATAGCAGATCAGTTAGCACACACTGCCCGGTAATAGTCATTTTAACAGCAGCATCGCCCCTACAAATAATAGGTCAGACTAGTCCACTCATGGATTCTCGCTGATCTTCACCTTCAAGCTGCAGACCAAGCAATATCCTACGTGTGTTGTGTTTAATAAATCCGTTCTGTACGATGAGAAAATACCTGAAGCATTTTTTTAAACAACTGTGAATTTTTAATGTATTATAATGTAACAAGCCTTTTTTGTTTCTATAGCAACCATTTACAAACTGACATACTTTCAATCAATACTCCTTTGCTGCCATTTAGTGAACCCCTGAGCCGAATCTTCGCCACTAGATCACAGGAGAACGGATCAATCGGCAACTTAGCTAATTACTTGTCAGTGTGTGGATTAACACATACACACACACACACACACACACACACACACACACACACACACACGAACTCTGAAATGTCACTTATTTGGGCGTGAGGTGACATCTCTGTGCACAGTGTCTTGGTAATGTTTGTGACATGTAAATTGACGTTCCTCAGCTGATTTAATTGCCCGCGTTGGTGTCTTGGCCTCCCTGTCAGTACCAATCCATGTCTCCCTCCTTACACTCCGGCTTTATCGTGTGAAGGATGGGCACATGGATCTGATGTTACCACTGGGATAGAGGAAAGATCAACAATAATATCCCTTTCCTCAACACCAGGATCAAACGCATTAAACCCATTGCTTCCATAAGACCGGCACGGCCCACCTTAGGACCACGTGTAAAAGAGACTTTCCCAAAGTCACAACGCTGAAATCATTTTTAACTTGGATCTCCAATTCCCATTACATTGCGGGCCCCTCAGAAAGTAAGGGGTTAAAACAACAGCAAAAAAAAACACCAAAAGAATGAACTAATGGCAGAAGCAGAAGGAAAGGGTTGGTGAGATTGGACTAATGCATTACTGATCCTGCACCCAGTGTAACACGCTCATTATCCTCTGGCACACACCGTGTCCGGGGCAGGTGATACGTGCCGGCCGTACATCTGGCACACGCCGTGTCCCGGACAGGTGATACGTGCCAGTCGTACATCTGGCACACACCGTGTCCCGGGCAGGTGATCCGTGCCGGTCGTACATCTGGCACACACCGTGTCCCGGGCAGGTGATACGTGCCGGCCGTACATCTGGCACACACCGTGTCCCGGGCAGGTGATACGTGCCGGCCGTACATCTGGCACACACCGTGTCCCGGGCAGGTGATACGTGCCGGCCGTACATCTGGCACACACCGTGTCCCGGGCAGGTTATCTGTGCCGGCTGTACATCTGGCACACACCATGTCCCGGGCAGGTGATCCGTGCCGGCCGTACATCTGGCACACACCGTGTCCCGGGCAGGTGATCCGTGCCGGCCGTACATCTGGCACACACCGTGTCCCGGGCAGGTGATCCGTGCCGGCCGTACATCTGGCACACACCGTGTCCCGGGCAGGTGATCCGTGCCGGCCGTACATCTGGCACACACCGTGTCCCGGGCAGGTGATACGTGCCGGCCGTACATCTGGCACACACCGTGTCCCGGGCAGGTGATCCGTGCCGGCCGTATATCTGGCACACGCCGTGTCCGGGGCAGGTGATACGTGCCGGCTGTACATCTGGCACACACCGTGTCCCGGGCAGGTTATCTGTGCCGGCCGTACATCTGGCACACGCCGTGTCCTGGACAGGTGATCTGTGCCGGCTGTACATCTGGCACACACCGTGTCCCGGGCAGGTGATCTGTGCCGGCCGTACATCTGGCACACACCATGTCCCGGGCAGGTTATCTGTGCCGGCCGTACATCTGGCACACACCGTGTCCCGGGCAGGTGATACGTGCCGGCCGTACATCTGGCACACACCATGTCCCGGGCAGGTGATACGTGACGGCCGTACATCTGGCACACACCGTGTCCCGGGCAGGTGATACGTGACGGCCGTACATCTGGCACACACCGTGTCCCGGGCAGGTTATCTGTGCCGGCCGTACATCTGGCACACACCGTGTCCCGGGCAGGTTATCTGTGCCGGCCGTACATCTGGCACACACCGTGTCCCGGGCAGGTTATCTGTGCCAGCCGTACATCTGGCACACACCGTGTCCCGGGCAGGTTATCTGTGCCGGCCGTACATCTGGCACACACCGTGTCCCGGGCAGGTGATCCGTGCCGGCTGTACATCTGGCACACACCGTGTCCCGGGCAGGTTATCTGTGCCGGCCGTACATCTGGCACACACCGTGTCCCGGGCAGGTTATCTGTGCCGGCCGTACATCTGGCACACACCGTGTCCCGGGCAGGTTATCTGTGCCGGCCGTACATCTGGCACACACCGTGTCCCGGGCAGGTTATCTGTGCCGGCCATACATTCTGCCTGTGTCACTATTTAAAGGTCTGTATTGTTGGGACAATTAATAACTGTAGATCATTTATTTTCAGAACAGAGTTGACCAGGCAAACTTTTCCCCTACCCCCCAAGCAAACTGCTCATCGTCCCCCCCCCCCCCCCTCTGGAAAATTTCTCAACGTCCCCCGTGACAAACTTCTCACCGTCCCCTTCCCCAGGCAAAACTGCTCACCGCCCCCCCTCCCCCCCCCAGCATTCTATTTCACCACATGTTCCATACCAGTGAATGTATCATTGCCCATTATATTAGGAGCTTGAGAAAGATGGTAAACAGCATGACACACCGCATTTAACCCCTGCAGTGCTAGGGTGGACAGCAACATCATCTTCTACAATGTGCCCCCCAATCCTTGGCCAGCAAAGTGTTAATACTGTGCCAGCCTCCGCTACCAGGCACCGCGGCGGTGAGATCCTGGCACAGGCGAGGGGATTTGGAAAGGGGGCACGGTACTGTCGTGCCTGCCGAAATGGGGTTTTTTATATTACACCGTCACCGGGTGAAAGTTTCTCAACCATGAGATGCTACTTTATGGAGAATGGTTTCATCGTGTATTTCTGGGACTACATTTATTTACATCGGTTCAGCAATCTGCGTCCTTGGAAGCGACCTGCCAAGTACCGGCTCTCTGTAATGCCTGCCTTCCTGTGTGCCATTCATGCTGCAGTATCAGAGTAACAGCTCTTGAATAACCCGGGTAATATAATACACCGTGCTTACAGAGCTTCAGGTGTTTCCAGCAGGCATCAAAACACGTCCCCGCAGCAGATTAACACGGGGTTAAGCAGTGTGCGCGCCCCTGCGCTTATTTAAACGCTGGAAACTAATAGCTCCCATTTCCTCTTTTTTCTAAACCATAAGCATCTTCATTATTTGCCTCGACTACCATTGCTGGGCGGTTGCTGCATGCGCACACTACCCTTTCCAGGCAGGACCTGCTCAGATAAATGCCTTTCCAGCTTTTATAACTCCATTTCCAACAGGGATCAGAGAAGCAGCACCGGAGCGGCCTCACGGTGACAGACGTCAGCACAGCCAGGTCCAGGTACCTCTAATTCATCCACATGCCGCCGAACCAATCCGCCAGTCAGGGGAATGAACCCGATACAATGCATCTGTGTATCTTTATGTATATAGCTCCCACTGTGTACTCGGCGCTCCGCAGACAATACAGCACCGGGAATTATAATAAATACAGGAAGCGCAGCAAAGTCAGACAATAGGAAAGGAAATCCCTGCCCCGGAGAGCTTACGATCTAAGTGGTGTGTTGGGAGACAGTGACTGGAGTGCCTGGTACGCGTTCCCTCACGTCGGGGGCTGCCGCACCAAAAGACAAAAATCTGGTCTTTGGGAAAGGCGGTCACGCGTCGCGCTTTCTGCAGGCGCGAGTGACTGGGGCCGGCCCCGTAGCGCGCCATATCTTGTTCCCGCACCCGCAAGCAGTGGGGCCGAGGCCTTACAGAGAAAGCCGGTGAGGGAATAAGTAACCTTACAGTATATTGCTGCGGTTACAATGTCTATTGTTACAGCTTTCAACTCCGCTCCAGTCTCCTGCTGGGAACACTGCAGCACGTTCCAGGTTTGTGATCATTGGTTGCCAAAGCTCTTGCATGGCGGTGGAAGTGTCCTAAAACCTGCTATAGCAACCACAGGGGGCGAAGTATATACAAACTCAAAACTCAAGCGCAAAATACAGAATGGCAAGAAGAATTGCATGTCTTTAATGCAGTGTGATCCAGTACGACAGAACTGATTTATAAAAAATAAATACAAGTCTGAGAACAAGATAAGAAGCTGCTTTGCCAGGTTATGTTATTGCACTGCAGCACTGGACAGGTTTACTGGGTTAACACAGGATAATAGGCTTTGTTCCCCAAATCCAATGCGAGAGAGTGTTATATCCCAAGCGCACAGCACACACATCCCGCAGCCTCGCTGACGGCAGAGAATCCTCCCTGAAGGGGTTGCCTCCGATTTGCCGTCCTGCCTTTGAAATGCCCACCGAGGTCTTGATGACAGAAGTGCCCGTGGTGTGACTGTCCCTGCCTCGCCCCGAGCTGTTCCATCATCCTGACATCCTCATACACACACCCCGGGCTCGCCCGGTGCAAAATAAAGCCAGGCTGACCCCAGCAGAGCACGCCGCACCCAGACACGCAGAACATACAAGAAGCGGAACACGCTAGCCCCACTGGGGTGAAGCGCTCATCCGGATCATGCAGAGCCGAGCAAAATCATCTTACTATTCTCACCACCGTGCTAGACGAAAACGAATCGATTTTCACCTATGGAAACCAGCCCAATGTGCTCATCAAACCCAACGTCCCAACATCGGAGGGTTTGAAAAGGCTTCAATTAATCCGCCTGGCCACGCAATGCCGCCTGCAGGAAACAGCTGTCCTAATTTATACTCCTTATCCTTAATACATGTTCTTATTGTCAGAGAGTGTGCAAGTATTCTAGATATTTTATTGGCTCAAATACCATCAACATTTATTGTTAGAGCACCAACATACTCTGCAGTGTGTTACTGGGGGGGGGAGGGGCAGGTGTGTGGCTCAATCAATGGCCCTGTCAGAATGGACAGCCATCTGTGCTGACGCAGAGGTATCCTGAAAACCTGACCTGTTGGTGGGTGGGAAATCTCTTAAAGCTGCAATCCCGGCCACCATGTTTAAATACCCAGGAAGTGCACCAGCCCCTAAAACTAAGCACCTTGGGGGTGGGCGGTGCCAAGAGCTGATATATATATATACATATACATACATACATATAATTGTGGGGAGGATTGCTGGTTTAACCCTTTCAGTTCTTACGGTCCCTCTGGCACATCGCAATCATTGTAATCACTACGTCCTGGGGGTCCCTGGGGCGCCAGACCCAGGCCCGTGACACGGTTTCTACGGCATGGGTCACTCAGAGGGTTAATGACAGAGATCTAAAGAACAGGCGGGTGGGATGTGATATTCAAAGGCTTTGTACGATATACATTTAGGAAGTCATGTCGGTCCACTAATGGGTTTCAGAACCTGAAGTGAAGCTATGCTTCATCAGAACCAGCACCATTATCTAGAACTCTGCACAACTTGGGTTCATGCGTCACAGACTGGCTGTCACACGACCACAAATTCCAAACCAAATATGAACAAGCATTATGCGCAGCCACGGCCTGTACTGCCACGGCCTGTACTGCCACGGCCTGTACTGCCACGGCCTATAACTAAGAATAAATATACAATCCAAACCATTTAAGAGCCTTGTATAGTAGCATTAAGCACCACTTTAATAGGCCGCCCCACACAGGACCAAAGTCAACTCATATTTAATATGGCATATTTAATTGATTGACGAGATATATATATATATACACACACACGAAAAAAGCTGCAAAAATAAAAATGTATACTTTTAACATTTTGACTGATCTTGACTCTTACATTTAATGGGTACATTTATGTATTCCCTTCTTACCTAAATTGTAAAATGCTTATGATTCCACCATTAGCCAAACAGATAACACTATCGGATAATAATAAAATAATAATAATAATAATAATGGCAAATGAGAAAATTAGATCTACACAGAACCCAGTAAAAATATAAATGTATTCAAACTTATTACATTGATAAATCGATTCATTTTTTTTTTTTTTTTACTAATTACATGGGACTGCCTTATTCAGGACTATTTGGGTTTTATTGCTTTCAAACACAAAACACACAAAGCTGGCATCATTTACTTAACTATTATTTTTTTTCAAATTTCTGATTACTGTACATGTAAATGATTGGTGTCTTAAAACAAGAAGTACATGCATACAGTATTTCCATCATAATTAAATGTTTTGGGTCTCTCTGACTGTTCCCTAATTTCTGGTTACGGGACCGCCTGTGACAAATCGTGCTAAACTTTCTGACTAATTACAGCATTTGAAGCTACTGTACCGAAAACAACAGATGAGTGGCAATTACCCGTTTCCCTGGGGGCATAAACAGGCGCTACAATATACATTAGAACAAGATCAGAAAAACCCTCCAACGCATTTGATTACCATGAAAACATAAGTTTAATAGTGTGTGTGTGTGTGTGTGTGTGTGTGTGTGTGTGTGTGTGTGTGTGTGTGTGTGTGTGTGTGTGTGTGTGTATATTATATTATTTGTGTGTATATAATATATTATAAAAATATTACTTGTGAGCACATTCAGATGTCTTAGACAGGTCTGCAATCCTGCCTTTCACCATTATCTGCTAGCATACAGTGCTACCACTGCAGCAAGGGATTCTGGGAAATTACATGCAAATGAGCACACAGTGCCAGCTTTTGTCTCAAGACCACATTACATGGTTAAACCCTTAAGCCAATGCATGCTGCTTTAAACACAGCTTTTAAACATAGGCTGGGATGAGATGCAAAGCCAGTAAACCCACTCACAGAGAGACTGTTTCGACCTTGTGGTTCACATCAGTGTGAGGTTGGTTGTACTGGCTTTGCAATTTGAGACATGAGTAGACAGAGAGACACACACACACACACACACACACACACACACACACACACACACACACTTTAGAGGCCAAACGCCGACATTTAACTCATTACATGCCACTGTCCTCCAAGCTGCCCCTAGGAGAGAAAGCCTCTTTTATGCTGTTACATGGGAGTGGGGGGGTGGGGGAGGGTGTACAATTTCTTACATGGCTGAAAGCCCCCAGGGGGGCTGTAAAGTAAGCTCAGTGCCCCGTGTCCCCTCCTGCAGTGATCCTCTTAACTTTCACTTTACTTAACCCAACAGCCTGTAATTATTAGCACAGCCCCGGCTGCCTGTCAGCCGTCTCACCACTGCATCAATTCCAACGCACCAGGTATAATCACCCAGTGATCAATCTTCTCTAGCTGGTAATATGTTGCTTTGGAGCTTAAGCAGCTCTTTATGGATATAAATGGGTTTGACTGTAACCTGAGTTCAGGGCACTCATCTGTCTTACACCACCACCAGCTCCCAGTCTGTCCTTTGGTAGAGATGCCTGTGCAAGCAGCACCCCCTAGAGGACTACAGTGGATTGGGTTTTTTATCGTAGTATTGAGATGTTTCAGAAGCCAGGCACAATAACGGTCATGGGGGGTATAAACTCAATTACCCAGAATCCTTGTGTGCAGTTTGGCCACTGCATGGTTTGTGACAATGGCTTCACGGACGGTTTGAGGAGCTCTGGGAGACACGGACATTGGACACACTCTTCTGGTCTTTGTTCCAACACAAACAATCCGAATTCTGCTGCAAAGGTTTACCAATATTTAACCCTTTCGCGGTGCCAGAGGGGCCTACACCGTATAGAGAAACACTAAAGGGAACCAGAAAGGTTAAAACAGCCATTTCCACCACAATATAAAATACAGACAGTTCATGTTGTGATCATGTTTAAATAGAAGTAGTCATCTTGGTCCAGTTGCAGAATAAATGAGTACAGTACTTCAGTATTAGGTGATCGCTAAGTCCTACAAAGAAATAACGCCTGGTGGGATCCGCAAGCCGTAATAGAGAAAAGGAGAAAGAATAGAGAACAACATACACTCGTGTTCCTTTTGCTATCAGCTAGATTTCTTCTTTCATGTACAGAAAAATAAACAAATGAAGTGATTAGTCAGCAGGCAGACACGCTGCTCCCACAGCAAACCGGGGAACGTTTCAACGGCCCCTTCAAAGTCCGGCTGGATCACAGCACCTGTGATGTGGCTGTATCCCAAACTGATGCGTGCACGTTCTACCAGTTCTGGATCTAGGTCTTACACGGACGTTCTGGGAGTCTCAATGATTTGGAGCCAGTCTCAATGACTTCCTGCGTCAGTACTCTCATCGATGGTCAGCACGGAGGAAGGTTATTCCAGTACACTTCCAGGAGAGAATAGCCGCGTCGGATAAGAGAAGATATCACTAAAGTCCGCAGCCATGTTCCTATACAAGCGCATGTCTAACAGGGCTAACCTTTCTTTAATGAGCGAAAGTCACCCAATGTGATTTCTCATTTTTTGTAACATTAGAAAATTAGCGTTTCATGGCGTCGGAATAAATTCAACATAAAAGGTATCTGGTTTGTTACAAAGTTAAATATCTGCTATTACCCCCGGCAACACAGATTGGAAGACTAATCCAGCCCACGGTATTACCCAACCCTAGAGACCTTCCCCACATTACCTATTTTTCTCCATAAATGAACACACAGACTTTTTGGAAACCATTCCTAGAACTGCTACATGTCAGGCACTGCGACCACAATTACATAACATTTATCCAAGGAGGGGGCGCGTGCGGGTTCCTGGCCAGGTATTACACGTTGAAAAAGACCTACACTGCAAGCACAATACAGGGGCCCAGCACTACCCCAATACAGAGGCCCAGCACTGCCCCAATACAGAGGCCCAGCACTGCCCCAATACAGAGGCCCAGCACTGCCCCAATACAGAGGCCCAGCACTGCCCCAATACAGAGGCCCAGCACTGCCCCAATACAGAGGCCCAGCACTGCCCCAATACAGAGGCCCAGCACTGCCCCAATACAGAGGCCCAGCACTGCCCCAATACAGAGGCCCAGCACTGCCCCAATACAGAGGCCCAGCACTACCCCAATACAGAGGCCGAGCACTACCCCAATACAGAGGCCCAGCACTGCCCCAATACAGGGGCCCAGCACTACCCCAATACAGAGGCCCAGCACTACCCCAATACAGAGGCCCAGCACTACCCCAATACAGAGGCCCAGCACTACCCCAATACAGAGGCCCAGCACTACCCCAATACAGAGGCCCAGCACTGCCCCAATACAGAGGCCCAGCACTACCCCAATACAGAGGCCCAGCACTGCCCCAATACAGAGGCCCAGCACTACCCCAATACAGAGGCCCAGCACTGCCCCAATACAGAGGCCCAGCACTGCCCCAATACAGAGGCCCAGCACTACCCCAATACAGAGGCCCAGCACTACCCCAATACAGGGGCCCAGCACTACCCCAATACAGGGGCCCAGCACTGCCCCAATACAGAGGCCCGGCACTACCCAATACAGAGGCCCAGCACTGCCCCAATACAGAGGCCCAGCACTGCCCCAATACAGAGGCCCAGCACTGCCCCAATACAGAGGCCCAGCACTACCCCAATACAGAGGCCCAGCACTGCCCCAATACAGAGGCCCAGCACTACCCCAATACAGAGGCCCAGCACTGCCCCAATACAGAGGCCAAGCACTACCCCAATACAGAGGCCAAGCACTACCCCAATACAGAGGCCAAGCACTACCCCAATACAGGGGCCCAGCACTACCCCAATACAGGGGCCCAGCACTGCCCCAATACAGAGGCCCGGCACTACCCAATACAGAGGCCCAGCACTGCCCCAATACAGAGGCCCAGCACTGCCCCAATACAGGGGCCCAGCACTACCCCAATACAGGGGCCCAGCCCTGCCCCAATACAGAGGCCCGGCACTACCCAATACAGAGGCCCAGCACTACCCCAATACAGGGGCCCAGCACTGCCCCAATACAGAGGCCCAGCACTGCCCCAATACAGAGGCCCAGCACTGCCCCAATACAGAGGCCAAGCACTGCCCCAATACAGAGGCCAAGCACTACCCCAATACAGAGGCCAAGCACTACCCCAATACAGGGGCCAAGCACTACCCCAATAGAGGGGCCCAGCACTACCCCAATACAGTGGCCCAGCACTGCCCCAATACAGAGGCCCAGCACTGCCCCAATACAGAGGCCCAGCACTACCCCAATACAGAGGCCCAGCACTACCCCAATACAGAGGCAGCATGATGTATGCAAGCTATTCATTCAATCAGAAAATCACAACTGGTCCGTTAACGCTGGAAACCGTGTTCCCGGTTTATTTCGGCCCTGATGAATTGGAACTAGGGCTCGAATCCCATTCATTTGGTTCAACGAACTTTTACAATTATTGGGATATATAGAAATGGGTTCACTTGTAATAAGGACATCGTTTACCAATCAGGCCCGGAGCACCCCGGGAGAACCTCAGCCCTTATGTCCCTCATGGGTTTGTGTCCCATATAATGACTGCCTCTTGCCTATCTCAAGCATGTTTATCATTCGGGCTACATTAGCCTCTACCACCACTGGAGACTCCAGCACTTTGTCCGTGACGCACTTCCTCGCACTTCCCCCTTACCCGGCCATGCTCCTGCCTCAGCGCGTGAGCTTGTTCTAGCACAGGGGTGGGTCAACTCCAGTCCTCAAGAGCTGCCAACAGGCCAGGTTTTCAGGATCTCTCTGCTTCAGCACAAGTGGCCAACTACCAAACAGGTCAGGTTTTCAGGATACCCCTGCTTCAGCACAGGTGGCTCACTGATTGAGCCACCTGTGCTGAAGCAGGGGTATCCTGAAAACCTGACCTGTTGGTAGCTCGAAGACTGGAGTTGGTTACCCCTTTGCTAGCTCTTCTCTCTCTGAAATATGCTTCTCTCCATAGTATATTGTACTGTATATGTACAACAAATAATGGTACCTGATGGTAACGAGTCTCTCCCTAACACATTAGCACTGGCCCCCACAACAACACCACAATAAACGCAGCACCACAAAAAGAAACCCTGCCAAGAACAGCATATTTCCATCTCGCACTAGCTAGAGATGCACGGCGTCTTCCAAGCGGTGACGGCAAACAGATGCCGAGCGTGCATCTGAGCCGGTGAAACTGGTTTTCTGGATGGATTTACAGCCTTTTAACCGCAGAGATAGAGGAAGTGATAACAGCGGAGACAGATCTGGGCATTTCTAGCTGCTTTGTGTAATGGAGCGGCAGCTCCCAGCAGGAAGAGGTGCCAGGTCTCCCCCAGCAGGCAGCCAACATGATGCCAGATTGCAGCTCGGGCCCCCGGGGCACCGCTTCCTTCCAGTCCTGTGACAAGGTCAGTGAGGCGATTAGATCAGACACCTGATCAGCTCAAACCAGACTCACATCCAGTGCGTGTGTCACAATTTGCCGGGGCGGTTTAATTAACCTCTTTGCTGCCAGGGGTTCCTGCAGGAAAAGGAGCCAAAAACGGTGCTGAACTCCAGTCCTAAGGACTCCACACAACAGGTCAGGTTTTAAGGATATCCCAGCTTCAGCACAGGTGGCTTCAGCACAGGTGGCTCAATCAGTGGTCAGTCAAAGAGTCGAGCCACTTGTGCTGAAGCTGGGATATCCTTAAAACCTGTCCTGTTGGGGGGGGGTGGGGGGTAGAGGAGGGGGAATATGTCCCTGTCATGGAGGCCCAAACTGAACAAATGATGAGAGATGTGCTTAACCTTGTGTGCCAGGGGGCGAATTAAGTCATAGCTAGCAATCTATAGGTAATATATCTGCTGACGGCCCCCCTACAGAATAAAAGTGCACTTTGAATAATTTATGGGGTAGTTTTTGAAGATTTTTTTTTTACTGTGAGTTAGGGGGATTTTTTGTATTACCCTCCCCATCAGAGAGGAAGCAGCATGTATGTTTCTACGGATTTAAAGCCCGTGAAGAAAATAGTTTAGCGGGTATTAATATGGCCTGAATCTCAGTTAGGGTTACTAACCTTCACACGATGGGTATGAGACACATGGATGATTTGTAATGACCTCTATTTGAAAGCAGCATCTGTCCTGGGGTGACAGGAGTGGTGGTGGAGGAGGGGGCAAGTAGCCAACTTCTTCCCTGCGGTCACCACACTACAACCTCCCGACCGAGGTGACCGGTCTTACTCGCTCTCCTCACTGCTCCTTCTGTACATCTCTGGTCTACTTTGCCCTGTTACTCCCCTTTAGCCATAAGTTTTGAATGCAAGCAGCCCCGTCTATCTTGAGCTGGATTAGTTCTGCTAAATTCGGGAATTTTAATCTGAATGCCTATCTAGGTAGGTGAGGAGACTATCTGAACAAGCTCCTCGCCACTACCACACGCAGCACTTATCACCTGAGATCTGACTCCAAAAGGCTGTTCATGGTCCCAAGGTTCAACAAAGTATCCGGCTGCTCCTCCTCCTCTTACCGTGCACCCACAACTGTAACAGTCTGCCGGAGACTCTCACAGCCGCCACCAGTCTAAGTCTTTCAAAACTAAATCTGTCTCACATTTTAATCTTGACTGTAACCGTTATATACGCGTGAACCCTGTTCATTTAATGTAAGCATGTATGTGTCACCATAACTCTGTGCCCAGGACATACGTGGAAACGAGAGGTAACTCAGTTTATAACTTCCTGGTAACACATTTTATAAATAAATATCTACCTGCAAAAGCGTCATTGCCAGAAACCCAAGATGTTCCCTGGGGAGTGCTGTGCGAGAGGAAAGCCACCTGTGATAGGGACTTCTTCATGGAGCGCTGTGCGAGAGGAAGGCCACCTGTGATAGCGACTTCTTCATGGAGCGCTGTGTGCGAGAGGAAGGCCATCTGTGATAGCGACTTCTTCATGGAGCGCTGTGCGAGAGGAAGGCCACCTGTGATAGCGACTTCTTCATGGAGCGCTGTGTGCGAGAGGAAGGCCACCTGTGATAGCGACTTCTTCATGGAGCGCTGTGCGAGAGGAAGGCCACCTGTGATAGCGACTTCTTCATGGAGCGCTGTGTGCGAGAGGAAGGCCACCTGTGATAGCGACTTCTTCATGGAGCGCTGTGCGAGAGGAAGGCCACCTGTGATAGCGACTTCTTCATGGAGCGCTGTGTGCGAGAGGAATGCCACCTGTGATAGCGACTTCTTCATGGAGCGCAGTGCGAGAGGAAGGCCAACTGTGATAGCGACTTCTTCATGGAGCGCTGTGTGCGAGAGGAAGGCCACCTGTGATAGAGACTTCTTCATGGAGCGCTGCGCGAGAGGAAGGCCACCTGTGATAGCGACTTCTTCATGGAGCGCTGTGCGAGAGGAATGCCACCTGTGATAGCGACTTCTTCATGGAGTGCTGTGTGCGAGAGGAAGGCCACCTGTGATAGCGACTTCTTCATGGAGCGCTGTGCGAGAGGAAGGCCACCTGTGATAGCGACTTCTTCATGGAGAACTGTGTGCGAGACGAAGGCCACCTGTGATAGCGACTTCTTCATGGAGCGCTGTGCGAGAGGAATGCCACCTGTGATAGCGACTTCTTCATGGAGCGCTGTGCGAGAGGAAGGCCACCTGTGATAACGACTTCTTCATGGAGCGCTGTGTGCGAGAGGAGTGCCACCTGTGATAGCGACTTCTTCATGGAGCGTTGTGTGCGAGAGGAATGCCACCTGTGATAGCGACTTCTTCATGGAGCGCTGTGTGCGAGAGGAATGCCACCTGTGATAGAGACTTCTTCATGGAGCGCTGTGCGAGAGGAAGGCCACCTGTGATAGCGACTTCTTCATGGAGCGCAATGCGAGAGGAAGGCCACCTGTGATAGAGACTTCTTCATGGAGCGCTGTGTGCGAGAGGAAGGCCACCTGTGATAGCGACTTCTTCATGGAGCGCTGTGCGAGAGGAAGGCCACCTGTGATAGCGACTTCTTCATGGAGCGCTTTGTGCGAGAGGAAGGCCACCTGTGATAGCGACTTCTTCATGGAGCGCTGTGCGAGAGGAAGGCCACCTGTGATAGCGACTTCTTCATGGAGAACTGTGTGCGAGACGAAGGCCACCTGTGATAGCGACTTCTTCATGGAGCGCTGTGCGAGAGGAATGCCACCTGTGATAGCGACTTCTTCATGGAGCGCTGTGCGAGAGGAAGGCCACCTGTGATAACGACTTCTTCATGGAGCGCTGTGTGCGAGAGGAGTGCCACCTGTGATAGCGACTTCTTCATGGAGCGTTGTGTGCGAGAGGAAGGCCACCTGTGATAGCGACTTCTTCATGGAGCGCTGTGTGCGAGAGGAATGCCACCTGTGATAGAGACTTCTTCATGGAGCGCTGTGCGAGAGGAAGGCCACCTGTGATAGCGACTTCTTCATGGAGCGCAATGCGAGAGGAAGGCCACCTGTGATAGCGACTTCTTCATGGAGCGCTGTGCGAGAGGAAGGCCACCTGTGATAGCGACTTCTTCATGGAGCGCTGTGCGAGAGGAAGGCCACCTGTGATAGAGACTTCTTCATGGAGCGCTGTGTGCGAGAGGAAGGCCACCTGTGATAGCGACTTCTTCATGGAGCGCTGTGCGAGAGGAAGGCCACCTGTGATAGCGACTTCTTCATGGAGCGCTTTGTGCGAGAGGAAGGCCACCTGTGATAGCGACTTCTTCATGGAGCGCTGTGCGAGAGGAAGGCCACCTGTGATAGCAACTTCTTCATGGAGCGCTGTGCGAGAGGAATGCCACTGTGATAGCGACTTCTTCATGGAGCGCTGTGCGAGAGGAAGGCCACCTGTGATAGCGACTTCTTCATGGAGCGCTGTGCGAGAGGAAGGCCACCTGTGATAGCGACTTCTTCATGGAGCGCTGTGTGAAAGGAAGGCCACCTGTGATAGCGACTTCTTCATGGAGCGCTGTGCGAGAGGAAGGCCACCTGTGATAGCGACTTCTTCATTGAGCGCTGTGTGCGAGAGGAAGACCACCTGTGATAGCGACTTCTTCATGGAGCGCTGTGCGAGAGGAAGGCCACCTGTGATAGCGACTTCTTCATGGAGCGCTGTGCGAGAGGAAGGCCACCTGTGATAGCGACTTCTTCATGGAGCGCTGTGTGCGAGAGGAATGCCACCTGTGATAGCGACTTCTTCATGGAGCGCTGTGTGCGAGAGGAATGCCACCTGTGATAGACTTCTTCATGGAGCGCTGTGCGAGAGGAAGGCCACCTGTGATAGCGACTTCTTCATGGAGCGCTGTGCGAGAGGAAGGCCACCTGTGATAGCGACTTCTTCATGGAGCGCTGTGCGAGAGGAAGGCCACCTGTGATAGCGACTTCTTCATGGAGCGCTGTGCGAGAGGAAGACCACCTGTGATAGCGACTTCTTCATGGAGCGCTGAGCGAGAGGAAGGCCACCTGTGATAGCGACTTCTTCATGGAGCGCTGTGCGAGAGGAAGGCCACCTGTGATAACGACTTCATGGAGCGCTGTGCGAGAGGAAGGCCACCTGTGATAACGACTTCATGGAGCGCTGTGCAAGAGGAATGCCACCTGTGATAGCGACTTCTTTATGGAGCGCTGTGTGCGAGAGGAATGCCACCTGTGATAGCGACTTCTTCATGGAGCGCTGTGCGAGAAGAATGCCACCTGTGATAGCGACTTCTTCATGGAGCGCTGTGCGAGAGGAAGGCCACCTGTGATAGCGACTTCTTCATGGAGCGCTGTGCGAGAAGAATGCCACCTGTGATAGCGACTTCTTCATGGAGCGCTGTGCGAGAGGAATGCCACCTGTGATAGCGACTTCTTCATGGAGCGCTGTGCGAGAGGAATGCCACCTGTGATAGCGACTTCTTCATGGAGCGCTGTGTGCGAGAGGAATGCCACCTGTGATAGCGACTTCTTCATGGAGCGCTGTGCGAGAAGAATGCCACCTGTGATAGTGACTTTGCATTAACTGAGATCTTAACAAAAATCAATGGTTCAATGGACAAGGAAGAAAAAAAAAAAAAAAGAGAGAGATTCTGCCCAATCCATATTCTATTAAACTTTAGGACATGTGCTGGAAGTAGATTTCATCCAAGTTGTACAGATAGGGAAACAGGGCTTTAAAAAAAAAAATTAATTAAAAAAAAAAAAGGGGGGGGGGGGGGGAATAGCCCACACACAATCGTGTGCCTCTGTGCTTCCTTGTCCTTTGGTATCGATACTACCCTGCTGCATCTTTCCAATGCCTTTTCTTGGTACGCGATTCTCTTCTTTCCCTTCTCAACATCAGTTATACCTGCCCATTGCTTCTCTGCTCAGTATTCTTTCCATGCACCGTCCCCTTACCTGGACTCGCATGATTATTCCCTATCACCATGTACTTCACACTCTCGTTATCTTCCAAGCGTTGCCCCCTGGCGTCCATGCCTTTCATTGGTCCCTTCTCCATCTCCACGGCTGCTTGATTAACCTCTTTATTGTCACATGATCCCCTCCCTGGCAGAAACGCTCCCACCCACCTCTCCAGTTGCCCATTTCCCCTACATACAAAGGAAAATAAGACTTCCACAGGAATCCCTTTCGTACGCCCCTTCACTTATGCTAGACCAGTGGTGCTCAACTGAGCCACTAAAGGAGCCACCTGTGCTGAAGCTGGGATATCCTTAAAACGTGACATGTTGGGGGGGGGGGGGGGGTCTTGAGGACCGGAGTTGACCACCGCTGTGCTAGACCAGCGGTGCGCACAAACTCTCTGCACCCCTCTTACCTGCTGCCTCCTCAGTTGCCCCCCCTCGCCTCTAATAATGCGTCAAATTACGCTGCGGGGTCATATGACGTCACGTGACCTGCGGCGTCGTTTGACGTCACGTCTCCATGGTAACGGGCGTCATTTGATGCCGTGTTGCCATGGAGATGCGTGGACAAGAAGCCGGTAAGTAAATTTACAGAGGCCTCACGCTCTTAGTGCGGGGCCTCTGTAACCGCCGCGCGGCCTGCGCCCAACCCCAATAAAGTCTCGCCCCCCAGTTTGCGCACCGCTGTGCTACACCACCGTCTACAACATACCTGCCAAGTATACGGCACAGCTTCCTCCCCTCTCTCTCCTACACTCGTCTCAAACAAAGCTCCTGATGTTTCCAAAGGCAGGTCATTAGATCCAACCACACCACCAAACGTAGTTTCAATTGTAAGATACATATATGAGAGGAGAGGAGAGGAGAGAGACAGAATCAAGCACTCCAATGTAGAAATCCAAAAGGCCTGGTGCGAATCCCATGAGAAATGTATATCGTACATTACCACCCAGCAGGGCAGCAGAGCAGCAGAGCAGCAAAGAGGCAGACACATAAGACCGACGTTTAGGTCCCACAGAGGGTGCACAACCCCAAGAAGAAGATCCCTCTGTGCAATCGAAACATCGGTCTTGTGTGACTGTTATAATATATTTTTTCAGTATACTTGCCTCTGAGTGCTGCCTCTTCTTTGCTGATCTGCTGCCCTTCTGGATGGTAATGTACGATCTAGATATACACACACATGCAGTGACGCGGGATTCAGCGGAGAACCCGAGGGAGAGATGGGGCAACTGTTGGAACCTCTGAGCTGAGTTGGAGTGCCTACTATACTATGTATACGTGATTTGCACGATTTTTGGCCAGTCGTGAAAGGCTCCCCACCCGGTGAGGTGATGCCCCCTTAATCCCCAGAGCAGGAGACACACAGGTGAATGATTATTTACTGTTCGTGGCAAAATCAATAGGAGGAACAGGAAAGGCTGAAAAACCCAAGCTCTCTCAGCGTGAACGTCCCAATGCTACCGGTGATCCAGAACAGACGCTATCCCAAAGCTATTAAGGTTACTGCATTTAACAAAGAACCACAAATACCTTCTTTATCCACGTGCTCTAGGACTTTGAGCAAACGGTAATTGTTTAGTGGGATACGAAAACAGAGACACTGACAAGGGAACTGACATTTAAATGTCTCATTATTTCATCTCATTTGAAATTATAACAAACTTTCTCATTTTAACATCTATCCATGTTCCGGTGTCATTGACATTTTTTCGACTTTGCTGATTGCAACTAGCTCAGGACACCCCTTAATCAACTATCTACATAAACTACCAGTCCCTCGCGTATGTATATATATGTGTGTGTGTGTGTGTGTGTGTGTGTGTGTGTGTATATATGTGTATACACACACACACTATATATATATATATATATATATATATATATATATATATATATATATATGTGAGTACCCTCTCGTGTGTATATATATGTCTCTGTGTGTGTGTGGTATGTATGTATGTATGTATGTGTATGTATGTGTATATATATATATATATATATATATATATATATATATATATATACACATACATACATACATACATACCACACACACACAGAGACATATATATACACACGAGAGGGTACTCACATATATATATATATATATATAGTGTGTGTGTGTATACACATATATACACACACACACACACACACACACATATATATATATATATATATAATGTAGTGAGTACTGATGCTGTACAAAGTATTTTGCTAAGAGACATCACAAAAAATATCTGGCAGGGAGAACGGTAAATTGCCATTATTGGACCCAAATTCACCCCGTCTTTGCCCCCCGGGTACACTAGATCGTTTTCGGTAATTAGGAACAGAAGCTCAAAAACACACGAGCTCTGATTTTTAAAAGGATGTCCCCTGCCAAAATATTAATGTGTCCAAACCTCTGTAGGTTTTAATTAGCGAGCTGAACAGAGCGGCTTTTTTTGTAACTCCGATTTCCACTTCTCTCCGTGTCTCTTTTTATTTGCAGTTAAAAGCAGGAATGTGGCCTAATCATTTCTTCTTTGATTTTAGACAATTAGAACAAGAGAGGTACACAGATAACTGCACGTTTCCAGCCGTGTGTGGGCCGCATACCAGCTCCGTGTCCCCCCCACCCCACCCCCCAAAACGAGAAAAAGAAATGAAAACTAATTATTAAACATGAAAAAAAATAAAAATAACTGGCATCTTTTATGAACTTTATTTTCATAGCATTTTTAACCCTTTCAATGGCATTTCTCTGCCAGGCGTCACAGGAACCAAGGCAATAGTGGCCGTAGGTAAGGGCAAACAGGGGCAACTGCCCGGGGCAACGGAGTTGATCATTTCATTGTCACTTCGACAGGGTAAAGTGAAATTTAAATCAGAAATTCGACCCTCTAAGAAGGCCCCAAGAAAGCTACGGCCTCCCCTGATTTTCTGGCAGAGAAAGAGTCCTACCCCCTCTTATTTAAAATGATTAATATGGCCTTATAATGTATCTTTATATGCGGTCTATAATGGTTTACAAAAGGGGCGTAAATATGTGGGGACAGCATCAAAAACGTACAGCTCTATAGCAGCCAACGCTACCAAACCTGCCACTTACACACTGCAATATTCTAATCAGGGCAAAGGAAGACACACAAAACACTTCACAGGTGTGAACAAATGTGCTACTGTACAAACCGATGTTTTATACACCATTTTCCTCCAAGAGCCTAGGAAATTAAGAGGTTAACCTGGGGTGGGCAACTCCAGTCCTCAAGAGCTACTAACAGGGCAGGTTTTCCGGAAATCCCAGCTTCAGCACAGGTGGCTCAGTCAAAGACTGGGCCATTGATTGAGCCACCTGTGCTAAAGCAGCGATATCCGTCCGGAAAACCCGACCTGTTGGTGGCCCTTGAGGACTGGAGTAGGCCGCCCCAGGGTTAACCGTCCTTCGTCCTGCAATTTTGCTTATTGGAGCTGCAGTTCTCTCTCTAAATGGAATAATGTGTTTGCAATTTGGAGGAGAGCAGGGCTTTTAATGTTTCCTATTAGGAAAAGTCCCTCGGAAAGATGCCTCAAGGGTCCTTGAAAGCAAGAACACCAAGAAGGGTCACAAAGGCTTGGGGGCATCAAAAGTGGCCCGCCTCTCTCCTCTCAAGTCCCCTCTACGCCGCCCCTGTCAGTAGGAAAACCAAAAAGATGTGGGCTGAGAAATATTTCAAGCATCCACAACAAGTGAAATTGGATGTGGACGGGGGGGGGGGGGGGGGGGAGAAAAGCAGGAATAGGTTCTCAGCATATACTTCTGTTTCGTAACCAAACTGGAACCAGATGAACCTGAACAACAGCTTGTGTGAATAGACCGTTAAACCTCCCGCAGATGGACCCTGGTTACATGGCTTCTATTCTGTATACTCTCGGGGGTCAGCGAGGGGCTAATGCAGATGTCCAGTCTCGCTCATCTGACTTGAGCGGCACTCAGTGGAAAGCAGCCTCACTCACCCAGCATACGATTAAAAATGGCATTTCTAATTCCCGTTTATCTCACTTATTTGGGCGGCTGGGATTTTAACAGATTAAAGGCTTTTTGCCTTTGGCTCACAGGGTGGGAGGATATTGCTATACCTACTGTATGTACACCCATAAACAAAATGGTATATGGGCGGCCCAGTTTGTTACTATTGTGTAATGTTAAAATGTAATTCCACGTCAGAGTTCTTCCCTCTCCTGTCTAAGTACTACCAGTCCGACCCCGTCATGAGCTTTTGAACCAGTGTCTGTCCTCTCACCGTGTATTCTGGCTCGCAGTTGTCTTGCAGCTCCAGGTTAAATGAAATCTTGAAGAGCCAGGCACTGCACTAGAGTCTTATGACGACGTGGCGGTAGGTTGGATACATTTTCTCCCCGCTCTTCTTGCACCTCTCTGTGCAGTCTCCTTTATCCCTTGTCTGCAACCATGGCCAATGCTGATCAGCTACTTGGAGAAACTAATCCATAATCTGCTACTGATGAATTACCATCAACAATGGAAAGGGAGTATAAGAATGCCCAACGTGCATTTCATGGTGTCATTTATTAAAATAAACCCTTTGATATAGTCTGCGCTCGACTATTTCCAATCCGAGTTCTTAAAACTCTGCGATACCCATGCTCCACTACGCAAAATAAGGATACGGGGGGCCCACCTTCCATGGGTTACACCTGACCTTATAGCACTCTACCAGTTCAGGGATGCCTTGTGGAAAAGCTACAAAGTAACTGGCACTACCAAGGATCTCAATCACTACAGATGCATGCGGAACATGTGCACAAGGCAAACAAGGCATGCAAAAGCACATTATTACTTTGACAATCTCCACCAAAATACATCAAACCCAGCTAACTTCTGGAAGGTTATCAACAATATATTCCAGCCTCCTAACCATCAACAACCAAGTAATATCACTAAGGGGGATATTACTCTGACAAACCCCACTGACATCGCAAATGCATTCAATGATTACTTTGTGGGGTGTGCCACTAACTTATTAGCGAAACGCAGCACAAACCCCAAACATGAATCTCATCCTGGGAGTATCCCTACAGTCCCACCCCCTCCCAACACTGCCCACAATTTTCAATTTGGCCCAGTATCTGAAGAGGAGATTATACAAGCGCTCCTGAAACTAAAACTAAGCAGCCAATGTGGACCCGACTTACTACAATCTAGGTTCCTACGACTTGGTGCCCCAGCCATTGCCAAACCAATTGCGTCCATAGTCAACTCTATCCTGTCTGCAGGCCATATCCCTAAGACCTGGAAAACTGCCAGAGTTGTCCCAATCTTCAAAAGTGGGGACAAAAACACTGTCTCAAACTACAGGCCAATCTCACTTCTCCCAATTCTATCCAAAGTCATGGAAAAATGTGTCCACTCCCAATTAAGCGATTTCTACACCAAGACAAATTTTCCTAGCCAATTCCAATCTGGATTTCGCCCCAAACACTCCACCGTAACTACCCTGCTAAAAGTTTGCAATGAAATCCAGTGTGGAATGGAACGGGGACAACTCACTGGTGCATTATTCCTAGATTTTGCAAAGGCTTTTGACACAGTCGATCATGCTATCCTGCTTAACAAACTCCAGAGCTCTGGAATAGGGAAACGTGCTTTAAACTGGTTTCAGTCCTACCTATCAGGAAGATCCCAACATGTGTCCATCTCAGGCTCTAACTCCAACCCCCTGGATATCACCTGTGGTGTCCCGCAAGGCACTGTTCTGGGGCCCCTACTCTTCTCAGTGTTCATTAATGATCTTCCCACAGCTTGTAAGGAAGCCTCAATACACATGTATGCAGATGACACAATCCTATATGCACACAGTCATAGCCTCTCTGACCTTCAACACATACTTCAGTCTGACTTTTTGAGACTCGAAAACTGGATTTCCCAAAACAAACTGTTTTTAAACACTGACAAGACTGTAACAATGGTATTTGGGACCAAGACTAAATTTGTAAAGCTTCCAGTAACTGAGCTCCTGATTAGAACCAACGCTAACACCACCCTAACACCTGTCACTAGTTTTAAATACCTGGGCTTATGGTTTGACTCCCACTTAACATTCGGGATGCACATTGATACCCTGACAACCAAGACCTATGCCAAACTAGGGGTACTTTACAGGAACAAATCCTCCCTAAGTCTCCTGGTCAGAAAGCATATCGCACAGCAGATGCTAATGCCAATTATTGACTATGGAGACATAGTATATGGCTCGGCTCCTCAAACCCACCTTAGCAAACTTGACACCCTCTACAATTCAATTTGTTGTTTTGTTCTCCAATGCAACTACAACACACATCACTGCGAAATGCTCAAAGAACTAGATTGGTCATCACTAGAGTCTAGGCGCAAAGTTCACCTTTCCTGTCTTGCCTTTAAATTCTTCATGGGCAAGCTACCCAGCTACCTGAACAAGCTCCTCACCCCTACCACCTGCAGCACTTATCACCTGAGATCAGACTCCAAAAGACTATTCATGGTCCGAAGGCTCAACAAAGTATCCGGACGTTCCTCCTTCTCCTTCCGTGCACCCCAAAACTGGAACAACCTACCAGAGACTCTCACATCCACCACCAGTTTAAGTTCTTTCAAATCTAAGGCTGTCTCACATTTTAACCTGGTCTGTAACTGTTTCATACGCTCATAATATATATTTTCTTTAACTGTGAACGCAATGTCTTGTATATAATGTATACCCTGTTCATTTATGTAACTGTACTTGTAACCATGTACTATTTGTTTTACTCTGTGCCCAGGACATACTTGAAAACGAGAGGTAACTCTCAATGTATTACTTCCTGGTAAAATATTTTATAAATAAATAATATTTCTGTCCAACAACTGGGCATTCCTGTCCAGGTGAGGTGCGGCCAGAACAGGCTGGCCATCAGGAAAATCATGGAGCGTAACAGAAGGCTGATCTTCTGATAATCAGAAACGCTGCACTTACAGACCTCAAAGCTTTTCTCTAGAACCAAATGAAGCTAAAGGAGTTGTTAAAAATGTAATTGTGGTAAAGGGGATGACAACGGGGTCTAATGATCCCATCAACCCACAATCTGGAGAGAGGCAGGAGTCAACAACCCAGGATTTATAGGACAGTGAAAGTGTGTGTGTGTGTGTGTGTGTGTGTGTGTGTGTGTGTGTGTGTGTGTGTGTGTGTGTGTGTGTGTGTGTGTGTGTGTGTGTGTGTGTTTTCAACCACAAAGCATCTAGGCCCACATGCACATTTCTTTGTATTCCCCCGTGCATCTGCATGAAAACAGCACAATGCAGTGAGCGGGAAAGGACAAAAATACACGAATAAGTCAATGAGTTTGTAACTGAACCAATAAATAGATAAAACAGTCCCTTAGCAAAAGTACCTGGACAGAGTTCACTCTTTTCTTGGTTGAGGTCTTCGCTGGCAACTTAATTAACCGGTGTGATTAGAACTCTTTGTGGAGGATTAATCGTCACTCTGCACCGTCTCAGAAAGAGAATAAACATGTAACTGTTCCTTGATGTTTAAGTTAATTTATGTTTCCGTATAACAGGCCTTGTTTAGTGTCTTTCTATGGTTACTTTGTTCTTATTTTGATACGGGGTTTGTAGTGTATCAAAGTAACTTTCTCTCTCTCTTCCTGTGTGTGTAGTGAGGTGTCTCTTTCTCTGAGGCCGTCTCACTCACCTGTCTCAGACTCTCGCTGTGGCTGCCTTTTTCCGGCTCTCTCTTTTTGTCTCCTCCCCAGGTGCCTGCAGGGCTGCATCCTTCACCTCCCTCTCCTGAGGTGGACTGCCAGGCCCCAGTTTGTGACTCCTCTCTACGTACTACCAGCCTCTCTCATGCTGTTGCTGCCCCATCAATGAACATCTCTCTTCTACCAGCTCCTTTTCCTGAACGTACTCCCTCACACGGTTCTTTTCCAAACCCCACCAGCACACGTCTCCTTCATGGGCTTCTCCTCTCGCACCTGCTGCTTGTGGCAGGTTGCCATGGCAAACCACCAGCCACTCAACCCCGCGACTCGAGTGCTAGCCCTACCTCCCGGCGCCATGTTCCTGTCTCGCGCCGGTAAGTCAGCATCTGGGGCATTGCATTCTCCCCCCCCCCCCCCCTCATGTCCTCGGGCATACACATCATCAACTACATTCCAACTTGTACAACTTCAACATATATAACAAAGTCATTATTCATTTATTTTTACATGATAATATTAGGAAACAGGTAAGGTATTTCTATGTAATCAAAGGTATTTAAGCAAAGAATATTCAACTCGTACTCCCCTGAGCAGCCTCACATAAATATCTTGGAGGAATCCCCCCTTTTTTTTTTAACCTCTTTCAGACCTTCAAAGGAGCCAATCTGAAGGGCGACCCTGTATGGGGTATATCATTTTTATGCCGCTCGCAGGACAATGTGGAATCGGCATGGTGCACCATGTGGCCAAAGGGTCAACCAAATGGGTGTCTTGGCTCAACAGTCTTCTCCAACAGACTCCTGTGTCGTCTGCTCCCCCACCCCCAGCAGCAGCATTCCTCCCCAAATAAAGAGGGTCTCAGCAGGTTACGGTCAAAAACTTTTGTAAAGTCCTCACCTTCCCTCTTGAGCCGATAGATGGCTAGGTCTCGGTAAGGGATGGCTTCAATAATGTATTCAGTGGTCTCCTACTTTGTGTCTAGTTTCCTGCTTCTTATGGGTCTTTTTCAACAGCACTCCCTCTCCTGTATGCAATGGTTCAGCAAGGGCTTTAGTGTTAAACATAACTTCTTGATTCGGTCCTGTCCCCCCCCCCCCCTGTCCTCTACCAATTCTCTGCCTCCTGTAGTAGACAGTGATGTTCCTCTATGCAATCTGTCTGAAGCATGTTTCCCCACAAATCCCTTGATGGAACACCCAGAACCACATCCACAGGTAGTCTTCCATGATGCCCAAACATTGGGAAACAAGGGGTATAGCCTGTGGAGCAGTGGACGGTGTTAATTTATAAATAAGTCAACGCAGGAAGCATATTTGGCCGCTGTATGCGTCTGTGGACATGGTGCTCGAAGCATCTCAATCAATTCATCCACTCTCAAACCATTACCCTGCGGATCATATGCTGCCGTTCGTAACTTTTTGGAGCCATACAAAAAACCTGCTTCCTTAATAAATTGGGATTAAAAAGCAGGGCTTTGACCAGTCAATCTTTTCTTGGGTATCTATAGGGTGGAACAAATGCACGGCAAAAGGTTTTGGTGGTAGTCCTGGCTGTCACAGGTTGCAGTAACGTTGGCTAAATCTGTATTGCCAATGGACCTATACCAGACTTAACAAGGCCCCATTGCAACCTGCAGTAATCATGAGAGGTGCAGCCCGTACAGAATGTTACTCAACATCCTGAGGTTTCAGAAAGACTGCTGCTGCATCTGGGGGGGAGGGGGACTTTGTTTTGAGGAGATGGGGTCATCAGACCTGGAAGGGATCCTCCAAATCCCATGAAGGTACCAGTGATGTCTACAGCTATCCCTGTCCATGATGTCAAATTTAATCCGTCCCTGGAAACATAGGATGCGGTTTCTTCAAGGTGCTACATCTCAAAAATGGAGCAACATTATTTAACATGAAAGGAACCGCAGTTTGAAAGGAAACCAAATAAAAAACTATTAGCGTATTGCAGATCACAGATTTAATAGTGGAAGGGGCTTGCAGTGCATTTACATAGAATAATGTTCTTATTCGTTAACATTCTGTTATTGCATGTTACTCCAAATCATTTTTGGTAGGGTTTGTGTCTTTAATCAAATTCAAACCCATTCGCAACCAGAAAAACCTGAAGCATGAGGGGTAAAAAAAAAAAAAAAAACATTTTGAACTTCATCTCCTTGCCAGTTCCCCGCAGAATAAGAAAGCCTTCTCCTTCCACATTCCTACCTGCAATTATACAAATGAATCATTTCCAGAGAAGTAACAGTCACTGCAGTGGATTGCGACCTTTCAATCAGCCCTTTCAAGCACAGCTCCTCCGTGCCGGCGTCTAAACGATGCACCCCAGGCAAAGGTGGACACGCGGTTTAAGTTTTCCGTCTTATCCTAGTTTTCCTGGCAAGTAGACCAAATCACGAGGAGAGCTCTCCTCAACACCACCAGTGGAGTGAGTTTGCCCGAGTGGAGACCATGTGCCGAGGCAGCAGTGCTTAGTGTGCCGGATTTATGATACACACCAAGTACATTCAGGTGGAAAAGGGAGATAACGAAGATGTTTTTTTCTTTTTACAGTCTACGTTTCAAATGCAGCCCAAGCCAAAAGGCTATCCCCACAGAATATGTAGAAAATCCCCAATATCCCCACAGAATGTCAACATTCACAGGGAGTACGCAGAGAAAATACAAATACATTCTTTTTTTTTGTTTATAATGCTACATAAATGTACCGGCTTTTTTTATTGAACAATGCATTTGTTTGCCATGTATGCTACAGTAGGAGATCCATAGTTGTGGTACATACAGATGTAGCTTATCCCCTGGTAAGGCATCCCCTCTTACGCAATTTTGCGGCTTCATAGTATTGAATTCCAAATCGCACAATGACCCGGTAAAACTCGCATCACTTTATCGTGCAATAACGGTGGTTAAATCTGTAACCATTCAAATTAGATTTGAATCCCTTTCCATGACCGTGACCAATGCTACATGTAAATGGCATGACTCCAGTTTACCGTACTCCTTCCAAGAGTTTGTTTCCAGTTCAGGTTCCTGTGTGCCAATCATTTTGAAGCAGCAAAGTAGTACAGGTGGCTAGGACAGCATGGAGAGGATATGGTGTCACTGGAGAGGAGGCTGATAAATTGCAGGACGAGAGACCCACGGTGACTCACAATATATGCCGTTACTGATGTGACCTACGTGTGGTCCAGATAAAAGGATTCTGTACTGCATGTTATGAATGAATGGCTGAATCTCAATAGGTAGCTCAGAGCCAAATGCCAAACGTATGAATCAGTCATGCAGCTTCCTTCCAGATCAAGCTGCACTTCCCCAGGCCCTACACTATGCTCAGCCATATAATATGTTCCTTTGAAACTTGTTCTACTGTTGCGTTAAGCCCCATGACCACAGCCGGCATATGCAAACCATGTCCTTAAATATACTCCAGTCCCTTACCGGCTTCATGGAGGCGTAGCTCCGAATTGTGGAGCCGTCACTTCCAAATGCTGGTCTCACTGTTTCTATTGACAAGATTGCCGGGCTGAACAAAGGGAAGGTAATGTAATTCACCTAATAAGCACAGAGAAGGCTTTCTGTACAGTAACCTGGTGCAGCAGGCTGTGATATATTTCAATGGTCCCACAGAGTTTTTCATAAATGTATTTGGTGCCCACATTTCGGAGACCTCACAGGTCCTTTCTTCAGATCTACTGTAGCTTTGTGTGTGTTTAAAGGAAACCAAAACTACAACAAACATACACATTCCCAATGGCAATAAAGAACTCTATGCTGAACTGCACTTGCCATTACTGCAGGTAAAACAGATGAGTGGATTTGGAGATTGAAGCCTCTACTATGGAACTATATATTTTTCATGTCTCCCCTAATCCCCTTTGCCCATGCAAGCATTAACTTCTGCTGAGGCACGGGTCCATGCATCCACTTGCTGTAGGAAAACAAAGTGCTAAGTTCATACACATTAAATGTGTATAAATACAAATATAGAAAGTCAGTCAGCACCACTAGGATCCGAGTTCAAACAGGGAAACGCTGCACGCGGGCGAGAGGATCTCCCAAATCCTCACACCAGCCACAGCACTCAGACATAAAACTGAAACCCACACACGATGTACAAAGAGAATCCTCTCATTTTAATGATAAACACCAACAAATCGTGAGCGTGTACGCAGGGTAATACTGATAAACAGTGGCTCACATTCCCACACTAATGGAGGAGCCCAACAGTATGGGAAAGAGGAACACTGGATCCAGGTGAATGTACAGGGCGAAGCTGAGCAGCAAGAGATCAGCGGATGCTGGGTTATACAGCCTCATACCCCTGGGACAATATTTGTGCAGCATTTTGGACAAACCAGAGTACCATGCAAAAGGGAAGTAGCACTCAGGTTGGAACAGGCCTGTAGGAGGACCGCAGTGCCCAATACGTAGCCCCCCTTTCTTAGTAGCTATCCTTGGCTGCTCTGGTCCTTTGTTTCAGCATTGAGTTTGGATCAGTGGTTGTGTTGCCTTGTTTATGTGTCCCCTGTTCTCCCCCGCCCCCTCTTTCCCATACTGTTCAGTTCCTCCATTAGTGTGGGCATGTGAGCCACTGTTTGTCAGTAATACCCTGCGTACACCCTCCCCATTTGTTGGTGTTTATTATTAAAGGGGGAGGATTCTTTTTGTACATCCCTGGTGTGGGCCTCAGTTTTTTGTCTGCGTGCTGTGGGTGTTATGCCTATTTCATGTGTATAGTTTGCTCTCACGGCTTGATAAGAAGTGAAATGATTTCAGTTAGCAACAAAGGTTGTGCCTACAGGTCAGGAGACAGCAACGCCAGTCCTCAAGGGTCACCAACAGGTCAGGTTGTCCGGATATATCTGCTTCAGCACAGTTGGCTCAATCAGTCCCAGCCTCAGCACAGGTGGCTCAGTCATTGACTGAGCCAGTGATTGAGCCACCTCTGCTAGAGCTGGGACAGCCTGAAAACCTGACCTGTTGGTGGTTCTTGAGTACTGGAGTTGCTGAATCCTGCAACAGGTGGTTTATTCAGTATGTTTAATCATATGGCCAATCAGCTGTAAAAGTGCATTCTACAGAACATCAACATTGGGATAAATGCTAATCATTGTACTCATGATACTGTATAATTGTGTAATTATGTTTTTTCATCTCTTATTATCCCATTATGTGTTTTACGCTTTAAAAAGTATAATAATTACACTGATCAAAGCGGATGGAAACGGCATCCCGTTACATTACAATATATAAAACTTCCACGCACAGCTAATTTGTTCTGCACCTATGGATAAAATCTACGAGCGCCCAAGATTTCAACATATAATGAATCTCTCCACTACAGAATTGCTGCGTGCACAGCTGAGGTCTCTGCTTCTATTTGTAGGATAAATGAAGCCGGTAAGGAAGTCTGTGACGGGCAAGGGTAACCAGGCTATACAAAAAAAAGGTTACGCCCTCTGGTTGCCCTTGGGGTCCCTGGCTGCTACCTAGCACTATAAGCCAGGGGCCAGGAATCATTACATGCAAAGTTAAAGTGACCCCGCTTTGCCACTTTCCATGTTCCCTTTACCCCAGACTCGTGAGACTTGCTGGGTGTAAGTTTTAGGTGGGATATTGGGGTACGATTACAATTATTTTGTTTGCAGGAGTTAGGGGGCTTGAGCTACCGGTAGTACCTTAATTCTATCCGGCGAGCAGGAATGATTTGCCGGTACACGAGTAGAATTACACCGGGGCTGCCCCGTGTCCCCCAGGCTCCTGGTTTCCGAGCCCCGATATCTCAGTCCTATATCCATTACAGTCATGCGTCTCCCCAAGGTCCCCCATGTATTAAAATATGTTTTATGCATTTGATACATTATAAGGCTCTATGCAGTCCAGGGCACCTGCTTAAGGTGCCAGCCAGTCTGCATAGAGTCCGTAGTTCAAAGAGGAGACGGGATGTTGAGAGGTGTCGGGTGCTAAGTGGCCGGGGCAGGACGGAGTACTGAGGCCGGAGAACAGAGACCCCCTGCGGGGAGGACCCTCTGGTCTGCCAGACTTAGTGGATCCTGCGTTTTCCATTGGTCGATTCATAAATCCCGCCCACGGGGCATCCCGAGCCGGCTTGGCATGCCCCCTCCTCTGACGTCAGCCAAGAGACGGGCCCCTGTTTCTATTGGCTAGTGGGATAGGGTTCCCACGCTCTGATTGGTCGCTCCTCCGACCTCCATGCTAAGGATAGCTTAGCGGAGTGTATGTAAGGAGATGGGCGAGACAGAGAACCAGACCATCCAGACCATCTAGTGACTTGTGTCGATGAAGCTAAGGCGGGATTTTCAAGGTATCTCTGTTGCAAATAGCAGAGCAATTGGATTCGTTTTGAAGCTAGGAAAGTCTGCCTCGCAGAGACTAAGTCAGGACCAAGACGCGAGGACCAAGTTTTGAGAATTGAACGCAGCGGTCGCGGCTGGAAACTGAAGTCGAAAAGACGACCAGGAGAACCGGGTGTATATCCCGGTCAGGGTAAGCTCATTCAAGTGGGCGCCCTGCACCTAGGATAGCCTAGATTTCCCCCCCAGTAAGTGTATTTTTATCGGTTTTGTGTGTAATTCTTCTTGTTGTACGTGGGTTTACCAAAATAAACGCAATTTATTTTTACTGCCTTATTTTGCCTAATGTATGATCCCGGTGATATATAAATGGTGTTAAAAGTGTACCTGGTCTCCCGTGACGAAGTCTTTATACAAAGGAAACACTCTGTTTAGTGTGCCCTTCACCATCTTACAGGTTAACCAGCGATTCCTTTCTTAGCATCTTTCCATGGAAAGGCCCGTTACTAAACATTAACTGCGTCTCCGCAAACAAAGGGCTTAAAAGCAGGCAAATAAAGATGTGGAGAAAATATGTGTGTGTGTATGTGTATGTATATGTGTATGTATATGTGTGTGTATGTATATGTGTGTGTATGTATATGTGTGTGTATGTATATGTGTGTGTATGTATATGTGTGTGTATGTATATATGTGTGTGTATGTGTGTGTGTGTGTGTGTGTGTGTGTGTGTGTGTGTGTGTGTGTGTGTGTGTGTGTGTGTGTGTGTGTGTGTGTGTGTGTGTGTGTGTGTGTGTGTGTGTGTCTGTGTATATATAGTGGTATCTTCCATATTTTCATGTAGAGGTGCTTCATTTGAGTGCGGTACAATGTGGTATCTTCCACATACATACATATATACAGTGGTCGACAAATCACCAAAAAATCTACTCGCCGAGTGAAAAAATCTACTCGCCACCTGGTACCACACGTGTGCTGCTTGGGCCAATAGGAGCTCGCCACGATGTTAAATCCACTCGCCCGGGGCGTGCAAATGTGTATGTATATATATAATGTTGTGTCCCCGGTGGGACAAAGCACATTGCAAAGACGCTCATTGTGCAAGTGTGTCACCTCGCAGGCAGATGACAGCGTGAAGTTGCACGACAGTCTTGGCAGAAACTACAAACGGGTGTAAAGCTCATGGACGGAACAACCAGATCCTCTGGGTGTTTGTATGTGATGAATGCCTCCTGTTTTACACAGTTCTTAGCAAAATAATATACATAATGGGTAGTCCCATCCAGAGCCAGTGACATGTTTTAACCCATTGCCAGCTGGAAGACCCGTGGCACTCAACTTCCTGGAGAGCGGCCAGGTGATCGCTTGGGTAGCAGTCACGTGAACATAAGTGGAGAGGGCTCCACATCTATTTAAATTATGACCGCCACTTGCTTGGAGGGGGGGGTGGAGGGGAGGAGGGAACGTGCCCTCCCCCTAGAAAACGGGCATTTATAGCATGATGTGCCCTGTATGCCATATGGCAGGAGTGGCCAACTTCAGTCCTCAAGGGCCACCAACAGATCAGGTTTTCAGGATATCCCTGTTTCAGCACAGATGGCTCAATCAGTGGCTCAGTCGTGACATTCAGGGTATGTCATGGGGCAACATGACACCACCACATCCAATCTGCCTCCTCCCTAACCATCTTCAGAAGCCAACTGAAAACTCTCCTCTTCTCCATCACATTCCATAATCCCGTTAACCTCCTATCACAACGCCCATGATCTCCCCTACACTCACCCCTTCGTAAACCTTAAAATCCCTCCAAAGTCACCCACCTCAACCATCCAATCGCTTCCACTGTCAGACCCATCATCATGCCACTGAAAACTAAATCCAGAGACATGACCCCAACACCTTTGCACCAGCCAAGCAAGCGCTCAATACACCTAACCCATAGCCTGATCATAATGTTCCCCCCTGTCCACCAAGCAAGCAAGCTCTCAATGCCCCTAACCCATAGCTTGACAATAATGTTCCCACCCCTGCCCATCAACCAAGCAAGCTCTCAATGCCCATAACCCATATCCTGACCATAATGTTCCCACCCCCTGCCCACCAACCAAGCAAGCTCTCAATGCACCTAACCCATAGCGCGATCATGTTCCCACCCCTGCCCCCCAACCAAGTAAGCTCTCAATGCCCCTAACCCATAGCGCGATCATGTTCCCACCCCTGCCCCCCAACCAAGCAAGCTCTCAATGCCCCTAACCCATAGCGCGATCATGTTCCCACCACTGCCCCCCAACCAAGCAAGCTCTCAATGCCCCTAACCCATACGCGATCATAATGTTCCCACCCCTACCCATCACAAAGACATCTTAACAATTACTCTATGCCCATCACATAAAATGTTCTAGGGTGCTTCATAAATGTTGTTATAAATTAATCGGGCATCCGTAAGGTTAAGTTAAAGTGCATAATTTGAATGGGAAAAAGGCATCGGACACCACATATTGTGATTTTCAAAGTTACTTTGATCATTTGAAGAAAGGGAGGGATTCAATTCGGTCCTTCCTTTCCTGCTTATCAGGGGTCTGTGCAGAGAACTAGATCCTTCTTAATTTTGAAGCTATGTAATACAACAGGCAAGTTCTAGGGAGCCCATGTAGCAAACGGATAGGATGTTAGAGGGACTGACGGGGACCTGAGCGGTCGGTAACCTACCAACTGCAGAAGGGCAGCAATACACATGAAATATGGCATCTTCGCAGAACCCATGGTGGCCTCCTAAGAAAATGGAGTGATCGGTGAGACAAGTGAAGAAACCACTTCCAGGATATAAAAACACAGTATTAACTAACACACCACTAAGGATTCTTCTTCCAAATCTCAGCACTGCGTGGCTCGGAGAGTAAATACTCTACACCACTAAAATACATTGTCAACTGCCTGGGTGCAGACTGCAAAAAGTGGTAATACCGGAGGGTAAAAAAACAGGCACTCCAGGTCTTGGTACAGAAGATGCAAACAGTTTAGTAGAACAGATCAACGTCTCCGATTACTGCTGAGCTGTCTTGAGAAAGGTCCCGCAGTGAACAAAAACATTGATCTGTTCTACTAAACTGTTTGCATCTTCTGTACCAAAGACCTGGAGTGCCTGTTTAACATACACATACAATTCCCCCCACCCCCTGAATATTCCACTAGTATACCCAGAACCCTAGGACTAGGAAGTGAAATACACCCTTATTTTGTACTCCAGGAAAAAAGACTTGAATTAGGACTTTGAATTCATTACTCATTATGGAAACACCTACAGCACATGCTAGGATAAAGGTGTCTACAGCCCTATTCACAACACTTCATCCTGATACCTGTGGACAATAGCCCTCTGCCTCAGTATACTCATCTCAACACCTCATCCATGGATGAAAATACCAGAGGATAATACCCGAGGTACAGTTTGCTAATCATCTGAAAATCTAATTCACTGATGAAGTCCCCTGCTGTGATTAAGCTAATGCTTATGTATTTAAGCCTCCCATCTGCAGTTTAAACAGCGCTCCAAGCTTAAATACATAGTTTAATTATATACCATGCCACCTGTATGGCTCTGCAGCGTATATAACATCCCGAAAAATTCAAGCAAACCACAAATGACCTTCCGCTCCCTGCAGTTCAAACAACAAAAGCAGTCCCATCATCTGGCTGCCATGCAGGGTTCAACATGTACCGCTGTGTGTTTCTCAAGTGACTTAATTGTGTTTGATTTGCATGTCAGGCCAATTGTCTGGGGATTAATTAAAGAAGACTCCTTGCAGCTGTAGCACGAATGCCCGAACAGATACAACGCTAAGTATAGAGCCGGCGCTGTCCGTGCACTGGAGGGGACTCGGGTCGTGTGTTATCCCCCGCCCCCCCCCCCAGCCTTTCCATAAACACTTTGATTCACATTTCAGCACGCTTTGGTTTCATCTGAGGAGTATTTCTCCTCGCTGCTACGTATTGTAGCAATCAAGCATGCTAAAAGTGGCTGCCACACAGGCGGACTGGTCATTATTACCAAATGGAGCCTCCTCCAGCCCCCCTCCCCTGCATGTAGCAGGAGAGGGACAGAGTTATCAGAGGCAGTGATACAGCTGTGTGTTAGAGAGGAAAAGCGAGTGTGTAAATGTACAGTACACATTTTGAGTTACATATCCCAAATATGGCTACACTGGTTTAGGAATGGGACAATTCATCACGGCGGTTTCACCGCAAGGTTTAAGCTTTTAGGGTTAGGTGTTAAGGTTAGGATTGGGGGTTAGCGGCTAACCCCCAATCCTAACCTTAACACCTAACCCTAAAAGCTTAAACCTTGATCACCTTGGGGAGCCTTGAAAAAATCCTGATTGCCTTGGGGAGCCTTGAACCGAAAAAGTTTGGGAACCACTGGGTTAGCCATTAGGCGGGAATATTGGGGTTAGCTATTAGGCGTTAAAGATAGGACATGGGGTTATGGTATTAGGTTGCAGTTATCGGCATTGCCACAATTGGTCTTCCCAGGAACAAAGGGAGCGTGGGACAGCACCATACATAAGCAAGGACAAAAAACCGGACACCATAGCGTGATAACAAGTGGAGACGCCGCAGGATCCTTCAAAAGTTGTACTCGCATACTGTTATGTTATAATAGGCAAATATCAATCAGTGGCAAGGTTGTGTGGCTGTGTGGTAGTCGTGGGTGATCGAGGAAAAAGACAGGAAAATACACACCTTAGCGCAGATTTGTATAAGTCAAAACAGTCCCGAGATCCAGAGCGCTACATTGGAGAGGGAACTGTAGTGGATCTGTCGAGGTTTCCGGACGGCCGTTACCGGAAGCAACACCATCAGACGACCAATAGCAGGCAACACCAGCGCCACGGAAGCGGCGAGATCGTTGCTCACAGCACTATCCAGAATTGTAATCTGTCTTATTGCCCGAAAGAATGGCCGTCTCGTAAGTGCACATTCTATGGGATTTTATTTTTTATCTGTTATAAAGTTTCGAGTGTTACAAAACTGCGCTACGGTGTGTATTTGCCTCCGTTTCCTGAGATCACCCACATCCACCACACAACCTTGCCACTGAACGTGATTTGTCTATTATAACTTATCAGTATGCGCGTGCAACTTTTGGAGGATACAGCCGAGTCTCCTCTTTAATTTGTTATTACCCTGTGGCGCTTCCTTTTTTTGTCTTTTCCTTATGTATGGTGCTGTCCTTGGAAAAGAACTTCAATCTGAAGAAACTTTGGAACGATTTCTCACCGAATGGTCGAGTGGAGGATATTTTTTTCAATCCCACTCTGTTTTCTTCACTGCTTTTCACTTGCACTATTATGCTTTAGTGCACAAAAGTCACTTTGACATGTTATAGATTTATTAGACATTAGGCCTTTTGCTCACTGATTTTTGTGTATTATCACTGTGTTAATTCACATTATTTATCACCATTTTTTTAAGGTCATAACACACTAAATGTTTATTACTAGTTGATTACCCGTATTGTATGAGAACGCCACCCTGGACATCTGTGTTTAGAATTGCCCAAAATGGCCCAGAATCCCCCAGACCCCCTGGGTCATCTGCGGCAACCAACTGTCCTGGACCCTACTGGTTTAAAATAAGGACAAGAGAATATAAACATTCAAATACACAGATAAATGCACAAACAAAAAGTACACATGGTTCCCCGAGCAAGGGTTCCCTGCCATTTTCAAGTTATTTGAAAATTTTACCAAATACAGCAGAAGTTACAATGCATCTGATCTCAGACGCGCTATTAGAGAGGGTTGGGGTTCCTTACAATGCATCTGATCTCAGACGCGCTATTAGAGAGGGTTGGGGTTCCTTACAATGCATCTGATCTCAGACGCGCTATTAGAGAGGGTTGGGGTTCCTTACAATGCATCTGATCTCAGACGCGCTATTAGAGAGGGTTGGGGTTCCTTACAATGCATCTAATCTCAGATGCGCTATTAGAGGGGGTTGGGGTTCCTTACAATGCATCAGCTCTCAGACGCACTATTAGAGAGGTTTGGGGTTCCTTACAATGCATCTGATCTCAGACGTGCTATTACAGAGGGTCGGGGTTCCTTACAATGCATCTGATCTCAGAAGCGCTATTAGAGAGGGTCGGGGTTCCTTACAATACATCTGATCACAGACGCGCTATTAGAAAGGGTTGGGGTTCCATACAATGCATCTGATCTCAGACGCGCTATTAGAGAGGGTTGGGGTTCCTTACAATGTATCTGATCTCAGACGCACTATTAGAGAGGGTTGGGGTTCCTTACAATGCATCTGATCTCACACTATTAGAGAGGGTTGGGGATCCTTACAATGCATCTGATCTCAGACGCGCTATTAGAGAGGGTTGGGGTTCCTTACAATGCATCTGATCTCACACTATTAGAGAGGGTTGGGGATCCTTACAATGCATCTGATCTCAGACGCGCTATTAGAGAGGGTTGGGGTTCCTTACAATGCATCTGATCTCAGTGAGTAAAGACACTGACTGTGTAAACAATGACACAGAGTTTGAATCAGGGGAACCTGGTTCAATTCCCTGTGTCAGCTCTTTCTGACTTTGGGCAAGTCGCTATCTCCTGTGCGTCAGGAACCAAAACATAGATTGTAAGCTCTGCGGACAATGACTGTGTCTGTAATAATCCTATGTAATTGTGAAGTACTGTGAGTCCCATTGGGAGAAAAGTGCTATATGAAATAAAGTTATTATTTATTATTATTATTTGCCGCTGGAGAGTTCTGCAATAGAGTTAGAAGACCCTGAAATTAATGTTTCCTGACCATAGGAGACTGGTTCTTATGTCATCAAAGCTCGTCCCATCACATTACCAACATGTACTGCAGTTACAGGTTAACAATATTCTCAAAGCAGCTTCTGCCCGAGTCCTAGACCACGGAAACTCCGGAATCCCTGCACTGATTACAGCTTCCTACAGTCACATACCGTACACTGTACAGATGTTCCAGCACACAGCACATGGAAAGATGTACACGGTCGTTCCTCTGGCAGTGCAGGACATGGGCAATAACAAGCACGTGAAAGCTATTTTAACTCCTGTAATAGTTATATTATTATTTGCATATACGCCAAGCACGCGGAGATAACCTTTTGCAGTTTTTATTTTACATGTGGCATGAATGTCTGTGTTGTCAGATGTTCTAGAACAGGAGTGTCCAACTTCAGTCCTCAAGGGTCACCAACAGGTCAGGTTTTCAGGATATCCCTGCTTCAGCACAGGTAGTGGCGTTTTAGACTGAGCCACTGATTGAACCACTTGTGGTGAAGCAGGGATATCCTGAAAACCTGACCTGTCGGTGGCCCTTGAGGACTGGAGTTGGCCACCTCTGTTCTAGATGAAGGTTTTTAGCTTTAACCAATATGTCCAGCAGACAGTAGACTTTCCGTTGTACCTACTCATTAAAAGAATAGGATACAATAGGTACAGCTGGTCTTTATTAAGGTAGGAACTAAAAAAATAAAAAAAAAGTATATACTGTAGCTGTATCTGGTCACGATGGATGGCAACTGTCTCCAAGCTACTGAAATGCTTCAATCAGAAAGTGTATCTTTACACTTGAACTGAAGGTGTGGAGAGAAGGTGCTTGGCTTATACTGAGTGCCACAGATCGGGGAATGGAGTGAAAAAGGTCAGAGAGTAAGAGAGGTAATAGGGGTGAAAATGAACCAATGACCAGAGCACAGGAGTGAACAGCGGGAAAATTGAGTCATTGGGAGGGGCAGAAGAGTGTGGAGCATGGTTCTTCAACCAGAAGCCCATGGGCCAAATTTATGAATGGATGAGTTTAGAAGCAAGCAAAAGTCTGGGACATCGTTGGCTAAAGATGGTTCTCAACTGGATTACAAGGGGTATCAAAACACAGAGACCATGACCAAACGTGAGATGGGAGGATGAAATCAGAAAATTAGTTGGAGCAACAAGGAGAGGCTTGTGACGGCCATTGGGGAGGCATACAGCAGTGGATCGTCAAGGGCGCTCTCATCCCCTGATGAAATCACTTGATGTGAAGAAACTAGTAGGGTGAATTGCTAGTGAGAGCAAGCAAACACCATACCTCTACATTTGGGACTCAAAGACATTGATGCTGACAGCTTACTCCACATGGTTCCTGTTATGGTTTACCCGGTCTGGCACCCATTGCACATGCGGATTGTTTCCGGAGGACAATAGGAGAAATGACACGATACCCGAGTTCCTGCTGGACGGTGGCTCAGAGGGGTCCTGATCGTGTGCAGTGGAGAGGCGTGTGAGCAGAGCAGCAGAGTTCCTGTGTTTGGTGCATGAGTATTACTCATAAAATGCTCTTTTATTCATGTTGTTTGTGAGTTTTAAATTGTTGGACTCTTTTTTGTATATTAAATGATATTATTTTACATATTGCACTAGGATCGGGCGCTCTCTTTTTTCGTTTTTATAGATCTACTGAGAGGTCGTTGGTTCCACGTAGAAGGCTGCCAGTATCCTGCAAAGAGTGCTATTCTTGATTTGAGTATACATTTTTTATTCATCCATTCATGGTTTTTTAACCACATTGATTTTTTCCAACATTTTTTTATCACAGCCATTTTTTGATCTATGGTTTTGTAGACACTAGCAATTTTTTTGTCCCCCTTGTCCCACCGTATCTGCCTATTTCCAACCTGCTGTAAAACCTTGCACCGCATTTGATCCTTGGGGTTTTCTTTTGAATTTAGGGTTTAGCCTTATATGTATCCCAAGCATGCTTGAATTCCCTTACTGCATTAGCGCCCTTAAGCACCTCTGCTGAGAGGCCATTCCACCCAACTACCACCCTTTCCGTAACTCAGCACATCCCCCCTTTATCCTGCCTCCCTCCAATGTCAGAGAACGACCCCTTGTTCTAGCTCTCCTCTCTGTTTAGAATATGCTTCCCAATCCCCCCTGTACTTTGTGCAAACTCTTTATATATGTGAACGTTTATATCGCACCCCCTTTATAGGTCTACGGTCAATTATGTATGTACTTTTACGCTGCCAGAAGCATTATCTGGCAGTGAGGGGGTTAATAAAAATAAGGGCGATTGCGGTGGGGGGGGGGGGGGAGAAAGAGAGACACAAATAAAAAAAAGGCTAAATGTTGCTATAGCTGTAGAAACCACAACTCTGGCAAAGCACCAGCCCTTCTGGATAAGATGCAGGCTTTCGAGCCTCTTTATAAACAGCCGATTGCAGGCCACTTTTCTCCTTCTCATCCCCCAGAAAGACAGAAAGCTTGCCTGGAACCGCAAGCTGCCAATCTCATCCACTTAACTGTGTCCTGGAAACTGTGTGCCCCCCTGTGTAACCACATCAAGGAGGAGACGTTTAAAGAAGGCATGACTGGTCTAGAGGAGCCCCGTCTGTTCTGCGTGGGCACTGACCTTACAGCGGGCGTCTAAACGCTCGCCGATCGTGTGCGGCTCGCTGATTTGGAGACCGTCTCGTTCCTTTTTTAGACTACACCGCCTCATGGTTCCTTTTTTCGGGACCCATGTAAGGGAAAGAGTGCAGATTTGAAGTCTAGCACTCCATATTTCACTGGGTTCGGTCTTTAAAAAGGCAGACGTCGCGGTGAGATAAGGAATTCACGAGTCAATTTGTAGGTCTTCCAGAGGTCCCCCGAAATCTGCTTCACCGCATGACCACATCATTGGTGGGACCACATCATTGGAGAGAGATTGGGCTGATGCATGAAGGCTCCGGGTTAATGACACGCGAATGGGCATGCGTGTCACTTATTTATAATGGTTCCCAAATACATATCAACTACACATATACAACCTAATGCAGGGGTGCTCAACTCCAGTCTTTAAGAACCTCCCAGTCCCTGCTTCAGCACAGGTGTTCTCAATCAGTGGCTCAGTCTTTGACTGAGCTACTGATTGAGCCCCCTGTGCTGAAGCTGGGATATCCTTAAAACCTGACTAGTTGGGGAGGGGTCTTGAGGACTGGAGTTGAGCCCCCCCTGACCTAATGCATACAAAATGCAAGCAAATAATACATGTAGACTGCATATATAAAAGCCTTGCTCCTCAGCTGATCAATCCACAAATGTGCAGCACAATGAGAAGTACTGAGCTGGAGGTACGACATTCCAACTGGAATCTCCTGCGTGAGCCAGATGTACAAATGCCACGGGAGGTGCACGCTGATTGCAGAGGAGCCCGGCTCAGTCTCTGCCATTAGCAAGAGTTGGCTGTTTACTTAATGCTACATTGCGGTGCGTTTCAAGTGATGCATCTCTCTCCCTGTGTTTAGGAGAGGAATGGAAAAAAGATGATCAACTGCAAAGATCTTCCAGATGATGCGTTTAAAAGCCCATCTTCCCCACTCATCTGGCAAATGGGCAATGCATGGTTCACCTGGGTCAAGTGGTCTTGGGAAAACAAATAGGGGAGTTAAGTTAATTAATGATTATAGATCTTGTGTGCCATTTAAAGCAGTAGAGACGTGGGAATGTACCAACACATGAATGACCAGTGTTATAAGGCTGCAAGTGCAAACGGAAAATGTGTTGTACAAGTTAGTCATTAGATTTCATTTCAGTTCCAAGCACGGTCATGAACATTAATAAACTATTTGGCTAACTGATAACAGTATGGATTCCCATTGAGAGAGGGAAGGTAGCTTGGCATGGGCAGAATGACCTAGCAAGGGGACGGTGCACAGTTTGGGGAAGTGACCTGGTAAAGGGAATGTCCATAAATTAAATAGTCTAGAGACCAGAAGGGGAATGGTCTTAACTCCATAAACAGAAATGGAGGTGAAGGAGTGCGGGAGAGGAGGGAGGAGGTTGTCAGGGTTGATACAATGTACACTGGGTTTCTTTAACTGGAGGATATCCATTAAATATTACCCCTGGTGGCTCCCGCTGCCCCCTCATTTATACCGTCCTGCCCTCCAATCAGATGGGTAGGGACATAATCACCTGCTGGTTTAATAAAATACAATAGAGAACATCTAATCTAACTGGCAAATGTGGAACGGTGCATTGGAGATGCAAGGGTTTCATGTTATCCGTTCTGCGTTGCTCTGATACTCCCTAATCTTGCCTACAGTATGCATGTGCTGTGTAAGGGCTGTGTGCATGTGCTGTGTGCATGTGCTGTGTAAGGGCTGTGTGCATGTGCTGTGTAAGGGCTGTGTGCATGTGCTGTGTGCATGTGCTGTGTAAGGGCTGTGTAAGGGCTGTGTGCATGTGCTGTGTGCATGTGCTGTGTAAGGGCTGTGTGCACCGCTTTAATAACAAGAAACTCTGACCATTCTCCAGCCTGATCACATATAGGACATGTTATAGGCACCCCCACTTATAGAGAAGCTCTGCTCTCCATAGCAGGAGGTTCTGTAATTATGTATGACAGACTTCTGATTAGGGTCCCACTTAAAGCTGCAGTTCAGTCTTTTTTTTTTTTTTTATTATTTTTTTTTTTACTTCAATAGTTTCATGTGTGCAATCTCTAATTACCTAAAGAACTGTATAGCTGCCGGTCAATTCGTTCTCCATGTATTGATCGGCGAAATTTGGTGACATAATTAGTGAAGGGATCTGTTTTTCTTCTGCTTCTTTCTCTCAGTGGAAGCTCATGAATATTCATGAGCACTCCTGCACTGACATGTGCAAGAGGGAGGGCAGGGCTGACAAAGGGGTGTGCCAGGGCTTGTGACAGGACATGAAGGGGCAGTGCCTTAGCAAATGGCTGTTAAAATAGAATACAAGAAAATTGGTCTTTCAAAGTTGTTTTTTTAAAAACAGAAAATGCTAAAAGTATTTTTTCTTACTACAGAACTGCAGGATATTGACTGAACTGCAGCTTTAAGGGCAATGTTTATAAAAATAGCAATCCACCCTAACTCGTCACCATTATTTTTTTTTTTAAACAGGATTGGAACTGGGGGTCCTCAACAGCTGAACGGCACTATTTTTTTTATCTCCGGGGACTCCCAGTTTCCAAGGCACTTACTGGTTAACGTACCGGTGTTACTGCCTGGTTATTAAAGGGGGTTCAAATGGCTGTCCAATAGGAAACCACAACCGATGAGGTTTCTTATTAGCGCAGAGATCTAGCGGCCATTTTTCTTTCCCCCCCCCGCCCCCCCCCCGAGGGAGAGTTAAAACCTGTTAACTTTACCAGAAGTAGGAGCTGAAAATAACGGTGTTTGGCTCAGTGGGATCCCTGGTTCTTCTGATATATTACCGAAGAGTGCACCTGACAAGTTCAGTGCTCGCGATTCACTACTACTCTGCACACCGCGCACCGCAAGTTATCTACGGAGCAGAAATACCTTCAGGACGACCACTCCGTTTGCGGCCTCAGAAGCTGCAAAGATGTCCACGTTAAAATAGGAAATGTACTAATGCTACGGGCCTCGTTTCCTGTGAATGACATGTTATTAACCAACGTTTATTTAGAAACTTGCAAAGAAAAAGAAAAAAAATGGCGACACGCATTCAACCACGGGCAAGTCAATACTGATTCCACGTCTAAATATCCAAAGCTTCTGATTTTACCCATTTGCTAGCACCTATTAGAGGGGGGGGGGGGGGGGGAGATTGGAAACCTGTAACACATTACTGGCTTCTAACCCATTCGATGCCCTTGCTAAATCCCATTAGACTTTATAAACACACATCTGTACGAAATCTTCCACTTGCCTATTTTTGGGACTTCTCCATGGTAATCCTCAGCCCCATAAATGCAACATTGAAATCAGCCAGTGCTGGGGCTTGGAGGCCGTAAAAGCAAAAAAAAAAAAAGCACAGGCGCACAAATTCAACAGTGCAGAGGTGCAGATCAGAATATCATTGTGTTTTTGTGTTGAGACTATGTGCCTTGTGTATGCACCGGTGTCTGTGTCTAGCAGTGGTATTGTGTCAGCACTGTATATGCATCAGTGTTGTCTGTATAGCAAAATGCCACACCTAAATGATTCTAGCGTTGCCAGGTGTCCAGAATTGAATCGGACTGTCCAGTATCTGGACACACTGTCCAGTAAAAAAATGAGAGGTAATACTGGGCATGTATGTGTATACCGGTACCTTTCACCATTGTGTCCAGTATTTTTGGAGAAGCTGCCTGGCAACCCTATCGACACTTTACCAGTGTGCACTTAAGTATGTATTTTATGTGCTTAGATATATATATATTTGTTGCTTTACGTCTAGTTTTATTTGCTTCCAACAAAACCTATCCTTGGGTATGAAACAATGCCACGTGCACCACCAATACAGGGCAGCAAGTGGAAATGCACGCAACCTGTTTTATCTTACACTTCTATCAATGAAAGGGTTTAGAGGCGCAGCACACACTAATGTTTGTGTGTAGGGTGGGGTGGGGGGGGGGGGGTAGCACCGTCAAACAACAATTAATCCGTCTGGTCCTGGAAAATTATTTTCCACAGGAAAAAGCTCAGTAGCCGTCAGTCGGGGACATTAAAAGCCACCCCTCCCATGTAAGAGAGCTATAATAGGCTTTGTCCTTCTAAAAAGCCCTTTTCTGCTAATAACTTGCAGCTGTCGGCAGCTGGATCCCATTGCCAGGAATGGCTCAGGACCAGAAGGCATATGGATACCTGCTCTATAAACACTATCCGAGTTCCTTCTCTAGACCATCACTGCCACCTACCTCTGATCCCCAGACATGGTTACACCGGCAAGGAATACGGTCCAACAACATGTGCACGTGTGAACGCACGATCGCAACTTTGTGCCATAAAGTAAAGTGAAACCCTGTGCAACATTTAAAGAGAATAAAACGGCATCACGGGATAATGAAATGTAGCCAATGACATGTTTGAATAATGTTTTCCGTACCTAATACAAACATACAGCGCTTTCTATTCAGATGAAGTAAGGCCGTGCCTATAGTGCCCGCGACGGGGCGACCGAACGCGTGACATCACCCGTAGCCGTCGCCGCTAGCGAAAGTTGTATTTCGCTTTGCGGCAGTGGCGAGGGTGACCGGGCCATTGATTGGTTCAGGAGCCGTCACGTGACGCGACAGCCCCTAAAAAAACAAATATTCCCGGCTGCAGAAATTCGCGTCGCCACGTCGCGCTTACAATAAGCGCACGCGACGGCGCCAATGTGTTTGTTTTTGGGCAACGTCGCGTCGCCGGCACTATAAGCGCGGCCCAATGCAGGATTGGCCAGCGCCAGTCCTCACGTGCCACCACCCGGTCAGGTTTTTACGATATTCCTACTTCAGCACAGGTGGCCCAATCAGGGGCTCCGTTGAAGACTGCTCCACCTGTGCTGAAGCAGGGATATCTGTAAAACCTGGCCGGGTGGTGGCCCTGGAGCACTGGAGTTGGCCACTCTTGATCATTAGATCTGAATAGAGAGCGTTGTGTGTTTGTATCATTCTCCATTCGCCAATAAGGCGCCATGACATCACTTTGCCAGACCGTCCATGCTGGATTCGCACCGTGTCTGCGTCAGTTCCTCTCCGTCTTCCCACCCCAGGGAAGCAAAACTAAAAATACAACGACCTGTGTGTTCACGGGCTGGCGGGGTTAAAGGGACAGTCCATCCTAGGGAAAAAATACCGACGTCACGGCAGAGACATATTCAGCGGGTACGGTGCCGCCGGGACATCCGCATGATGTCGTTTCTCCTGATTACATCACAACGTGCTCACACCCTGGATGCCGGAAACGGGGTAGTAGAGGGTGAGCCACTTGCGTTTGGATGGGGAGGCCATTCTGTCAGAGCGGTATATACACACCATACACATATCTATACACGGCCATTGCCACGGTCAGGCAGGGCAGTGTAAGGCCGCGCGTATAGTGCCCGAGACGGGCGACGGGACGGGTGACGTCACTGTCGCCGCTAGCGAAAGTTATATTTCTCTTTGCGGCGGTGTCGCGGGAGTACTGGCATTTGATTGGTTCAGGGGCTGTCAAATGAGCCGACAGCCCTTGAAAAATCATATATTGCCAGCTTCCATATTCCGCAACGTCGCTCCGTCCCATTGTCGCCATTGCACTTACTATAAGCGCACGCGGCAGCGGCAATGCATTTGATTTGGGCGCCGTCGCGGGCACTATATACGCACGGCCTAATGGTTATGGGGTTAGCATTTTTAGATTTAAAATGACTGCTGCATTTGGGGAAGAAGTAGGGGCCTTTCAGTACTATAACATTATTTGTATCATTCATTTGACAACGTGGTGAGCGGGGACATGGGAGGGGTTTCCCTTCCTCCCGTTCGTGCGATATAAAGATGTGCTGAACAGAAGCTGGCGCAGGTAAAGCGCCTCTCTCTCTCCTCCAGTCGTACCCGTATTGGCCACCTAACAGGCCCCGATTAAAAGGCTCTTCATCTTGGTGACAGGAGAAAACAGAATAGATTTTTTTGTTGCATTCTGCTCATTATTACTCTCATTAGTATTGATCTCATCTGTGTTGTTCATCTCACCGGTTTGGGCGCATCACTTCTCACGATTAGCCGAGGAAATATTACAATACTCATTCTCGTTCCTGGTGATGCCTGGGGCTCTAACTCAGGTGTGTGTTAAACTGTACCAACATAATATCCAGCTATCCACTCAAGCAGGGATGGCCAACTCCAGTCCTCAAGGGCCACCAACAGGCCAGGTATTAGGGATAGCCCTGCTTCAGCAACAGTGGTTCAATCAGTCCCAGGTCCAGCACAGGTGGCTCAATCTTTGACTATTACACCAGTCCAGTCTCCTCTATTACACCCTTCTGACGCCACACCTGTGAAGTCTCCATCAGCAACACTGCATTGGAACCTATTCCAAGGACTTGAATGAAGCCAAATGTTCCGAATGATCAATAAGGTATACTGTACTGTACGTTGACACACTATACATATGAATAGAATGAGTTTTGCACTTGCCCACACAGTTTACAGTTTTACGTATGAATAAATGTTCCTTTGTTTTCATTTACAACAGGGACTCAAACTATGAGAGGATAATGGTCAGTCTTGCCTGGTTCACTCCAATATAGGATAATCTAATTTATGTATGACCCCTGCCTATCAAATGACCAGTTCATAAAAGCATAACAGGCAGCAATAACATTTCTAGAATTACCGTACTTAGTTTTACTACATACATTTTTTTTTTTTAAATCACTGTCAATAGCTTAATTTGCACCACAGTGGGGCTGCACTTTTTAAAAAGTGTTGCTCGAACAATAACAAATTTGGAGGGGGAAAAACACAGAAAATCAAATCACTCAAAACATAGAATTATATTTGGTCTCTAGCTCAAAACAGATATCAAATGTGTTCCCAATTATTTCTCTGCGCTCTTAACTGGTTCCCCCTGAAGAGGTAAAGCCGTTTTATCTCACAAAATAAATAAAAGCATATGGGCGTTTCCTCAAATAATTGAACCCTTCTTTATACAATCGCTGTACACTTCTGATTTAAAATGACATTTTAGAGCAATTTTAGCAATTCCTGCACAGAGGGGGGAGGGGGATGTTTCTCCCAATGCCAGCGATTGATGCGACATCGCCCCACGCTGTATGATGCTGCCACAGGGTAGATCAGGGGTGGCCAACTCCAGTCCTCAAGAGCTACCAACAGGCCCGGTTCAGGATATCCCTGCTTAAGCACGGGCACGGAGCCACGGATTGAGCCACCTGAACTGGAGCAGGAATATCGTGAAACCCTGAGCCGTTAGTGGCCCTCGAGGACTGGAGTTGGCCGCTCTCCTGCAGTAGAGCTGAAGTGGAGAGGTTACAGATTAGGCTGGGATAGGTCTCCTAGCAGAGGCTCCGCACTCACGGAAATAGAACATGCTTGGGACCGACATCGGGTCAAGGTCAAAGACCAAACAAGATGTAACTACACTTCGCAGCCAGTAAGGTGGGGAGACTACATGAGCCAAAGGGTCTTCAACTACTATTGATCATTACCTATAATATTAATATAAACTAGTACAGGTGGTCCCATATGGAGACAAAGAAAAAGCTTTGCCCTAGATCAGGGGTGCGCAAACTGGGGGGGTGGGGGGTTAGAGGAGGGAACGGAGAACCGCAGGAGCGGTGGCACAGGAGGACAGCAACGGGAGAAGAGGATGGAGGGCTGCCGGAACGAAGCCGGGCGGCAGAGGAGCGCGGTCCAACCCCGAAGTCTTCACTGACTTTGGTGTCTCTCACTAAAGCGCGCTCATCCCCGGCCACCGTCCTCTGCCGCCGCGCTGTCCTCTTCTCCGGCCGCCGACCTCCTCTGCCACTGCCCTGCTCCACTTCCACCGAAGCCAGGTAGGCATTGTTGAGGGGGTGAGAGGAGGAGGGGTGAGAAGGGAGGAGGGAGATAGGATGAGGGTGGGTTTAGAGAAAGGGGATGAGGAGGGGGCGGAGGTTGAGGAGGGAGGGGTAAGAGAGATGAGGTGGGGCGAGAGAGAGGATGAGAAGGGGGTGGGCGAGAGAGAGGATGAGAAGGGGGGCGAGAGAGAGGATAAGAAGGGGGGCGAGAGAGAGGATGAGAAGGGGGGTGCGAGAGAGAGGATGAGGAGGGGGTGCGAGAGAGAGGATGAGGAGGGGGTGCGAGAGAGAGGATGAGGAGGGGGGTGCGAGAGAGAGGATGAGGAGGGGGTGCGAGAGAGAGGATGAGAAGGGGGTGCGAGAGAGAGGATGAGGAGGGGGTGCGAGAGAGAGGATGAGGAGGGGGTGCGAGAGAGAGGATGAGGAGGGGGTGCGAGAGAGAGGATGAGGAGGGGGTGCGAGAGAGAGGATGAGGAGGGGGTGCGAGAGAGGATGAGGAGGGGGTGCGAGAGAGAGGATGAGGAGGGGGTGCGAGAGAGAGGATGAGGAGGGGGTGGGCGAGAGAGAGGATGAGAAGGGGGGCGAGAGAGAGGATAAGAAGGGGGGCGAGAGAGAGGATGAGAAGGGGGGTGCGAGAGAGAGGATGAGGAGGGGGTGCGAGAGAGAAGATGAGGAGGGGGTGCGAGAGAGAGGATGAGGAGGGGTGCGAGAGAGAGGATGAGGAGGGGGTGCGAGAGAGAGGATGAGAAGGGGGTGCGAGAGAGAGGATGAGAAGGGGGTGCGAGAGAGAGGATGAGAAGGGGGTGCGAGAGAGAGGATGAGGAGGGGGTGCGAGAGAGAGGATGAGGAGGGGGTGCGAGAGAGAGGATGAGGAGGGGGTGCGAGAGAGAGGATGAGGAGGGGGTGCGAGAGAGAGGATGAGGAGGGGGTGCGAGAGAGAGGATGAGGAGGGGGTGCGAGAGAAAATGAGGAGCGGGTGTGAGAGAAAATGAGGACGGGTTGCAAGAGAGGATGAGGAGGGGGGGCGAGAGAGGATGAGGAGGGGGGGCGAGAGAGGATGAAAAGGGGGGGCGAGAGAGGATGAGGAGGGGGTTGCCAGAGAGGATGAGATGGGGGGGCGAGAGAGGATGAAAAGGGGGGGCGAGAAAGGATGAGGAGGGGAGCCAGAGAGAGGATGAGGAGGGGGGCGGTTGAAGAGGGGGAAGAGAGGATGAGGAGGGGGGTGAGGATGATGAAGGGCTGAGGATGAAGAGGGGAGGTGAGAGGATGAGGAGCGGGGGTGAGAGGATGAGGAGCGGGGGTGAGAGGATGAGGAGCGGGGGTGAGAGGATGAGGAGGGGGGTGAGAGAGGATGAGGAGGGGGGTGAGAGAGGATGAGGAGGGGGGTGAGCAAAAAATTGCATTCAGCATTATCTTATACTACTACTCTGATTTATTTAAAAAAAATTGTCATGTTTTGCCGTTCTAAAAATATTTATTAAAGATGCAAGTATTTTTAAGTATTTGTATTCACATGTATACTGTATTGTTTACCGACTAATATCACGGGTGAAAAGGAGGGTCTGGACGTGAAACGATAGCTGACCCCCTGCCCTAGATCACAAGGTGTGGGTGGGTGGTCAGAACTGCACGGAGTGGATAAAAGATAAGAAACGGACGGGCCAGGATTGTAACGGCTGCATTAATGACACAAGAAGACGAGTACGCGCGTGTCCCCCCCGCGGGGACACCCTCTCGCCGGCGCCCGTCACTGCAAGGCTCTGACGGCTCCCCGTCCCCATTGCATCTCTCACTTTCGCACAGCTGCACAGTGGGGGGAAAGGAGTGATCCCGGCCACGGCTATTGTTTCCATATGCGCCTCATAATACGAGACGCTTCTCTTCTTAAATCAAAGTGTAGAACAAAAGGGCTAAAGCTTTGCCGACAAGAACTGCCAGGGACACAGATGACATGTATACACACACTCACCTACTTCTCTGCTTCTAACCGTGTGTGTCGCACTGCGGAGAGACGGGATTTAGCCCCCTCTGCTGTCTGGTAGTGTTTTGCTCCGTGTCTTTTGGCACATATTGTGTTTCGGGGGCCCTGCCAATTCACCCCGGAGCCCTCGGTTTTAATCAGTATCACATAAAGTTTAACACATGCTTTGAAATGTGCACCAGATTCAAAAGCGCTGCCCCCAGGGAGGCTCTGTTTAAAAAAGACGCATACCATCCCCTAGCCGCTGCTTTTCTCGCAGCAATTATCTTTCAACTTTGGCTGAACCGCTGGAAATGTCAACGCCAGAACGCTGCCAGCCGAGGAAAAGGTCCCGAGGTCGGAAGACTGAAAGTAAGAGTTCCACCGACTTCAGGGGCTGCTCGCAGATACTCGGCTGCGTGAGGAAATGTTTCCAGCATGACCTACACGGGCGTCGTGCTGGTGGGAGAGACGCTGGGTGGTAACAGCCATCAGGACGAGAAGGTTATTGGGATGGCAGAAGCCTTTAATGTCAATATCGGTTAGAGGCTGCGAAAACGCCTCCGGCAGAAACCAGGCTCATTACCACATCGTGGCTTTGTAAAATCCAGCATTCTGTGCACTTCCCAATATAAACACCCCCAGAAACAGAGATGAGACGGGGGAGATAAGGAAAGGACAAGGGGAACGTTTATCTAAAGCTCTAAAGAGCTTCCAACAAGATTCCATTTTGGGATGGATGTTATCACTACGCGAGATGCATCGGATCAGGGTCACTGGGGGTGAGGAAATTACAAAATAAGATATGTGAGGTGGGGCTGCAGTTAAAACCATTGTATTCTCAAGTTCAGATGTTCTTTGTAGAACCAAGTGTGGATGTTTGCTGCACACCAGAAACAAGACAAATAGTGATACATTTACCGATGCTCCTTAGCCCCAGGGAAGACCTGCATTTCATCCAATATATCCAACGTAACCGATGGACAAGGGCACGCGGATTTGAATCAAAAATAATTTATTGTGCCTTAGCAACACCGCGTTTCGGCATTCTGGCCTTTCTCAAGTGAAGTGGCCAGCAGGCCGGAACGTTGTGTTGCCTTTCTCAGGTGAAGTGGCCAGCAGGCCGGAACGTCGTATTGCCTCTCTCAGGTGAAGTGGCCAGCAGGCCGGAACGTCGTGTTGCCTCTCCCAGGTGAAGTGGCCAGCAGGCCGGAACGTCGTGTTGCCTCTCCCAGGTGAAGTGGCCAGCAGGCCGGAACGTCGTGTTGCCTCTCTCAAGTGAAGTGGCCAGCAGGCTGGAACGTTGTGTTGCCTTTCCCAAGTGAAGTGGCCAGCAGGCTGGAACGTCGTGTTGCCTTTCCCAAGTGAAGTGGCCAGCAGGCTGGAACGTCGTGTTGCCTCTCCCAAGTGAAGTGGCCAGCAGGCCGGAACGTCGTGTTGCCTCTCCCAAGTGAAGTGGCCAGCAGGCCGGAACGTCGTGTTGCCTCTCTCAAGTGAAGTGGCCAGCAGGCCGGAACGTTGTGTTGCCTTTCTCAGGTGAAGTGGCCAGCAGGCCGGAACGTCGTGTTGCCTTTCTCAAGTGAAGTGGCCAGCAGGCCGGAACGTCGTATTGCCTCTCTCAGGTGAAGTGGCCAGCAGGCCGGAACGTCGTGTTGCCTCTCCCAGGTGAAGTGGCCAGCAGGCCGGAACGTCGTGTTGCCTCTCTCAAGTGAAGTGGCCAGCAGGCCGGAACGTTGTGTTGCCTTTCTCAGGTGAAGTGGCCAGCAGGCCGGAACGTCGTGTTGCCTTTCTCAAGTGAAGTGGCCAGCAGGCCGGAACGTCGTATTGCCTCTCTCAGGTGAAGTGGCCAGCAGGCCGGAACGTCGTGTTGCCTCTCCCAGGTGAAGTGGCCAGCAGGCCGGAACGTCGTGTTGCCTCTCTCAAGTGAAGTGGCCAGCAGGCCGGAACGTCGTGTTGCCTTTCCCAAGTGAAGTGGCCAGCAGGCTGGAACGTCGTGTTGCCTTTCCCAAGTGAAGTGGCCAGCAGGCAGGAACCTCGTGTTGCCTCTCCCAAGTGAAGTGGCCAGCAGGCCGGAACGTCGTGTTGCCTCTCCCAAGTGAAGTGGCCAGCAGGCCGGAACGTCGTGTTGCCTCTCTCAGGTGAAGTGGCCAGCAGGCCGGAACGTCGTGTTGCCTCTCTCGGGTGAAGTGGCCAGCAGGCCGGAACGTCGTGTTGCCTCTCTCGGGTGAAGTGGCCAGCAGGCCGGAACGTCGCGTTGCCTTTCTCAGGTGAAGTGGCCAGCAGGCCGGAACGCCGTGTTGCCTTTCCCAAGTGAAGTGGCCAGCAGGCCGGAACGTCGTGTTGCCTTTCCCAAGTGGTGGCCAGCAGGCGGAACGTCGTGTTGCCTTTCCCAAGTGGTGGCCAGCAGGCGGAACGTCGTGTTGCCTTTCTCAGGTGAAGTGGCCAGCAGGCCGGAACGTCGTGTTGCCTTTCTCAGGTGAAGTGGCCAGCAGGCCGGAACGTCGTGTTGCCTTTCTCAGGTGAAGTGGCCAGCAGGCCGGAACGTCGTGTTGCCTTTCTCAGGTGAAGTGGCCAGCAGGCCGGAACGTCGCATTGCCTCTCTCAAGTGAAGTGGCCAGCAGGCCGGAACGTCCTGTTGCCTCTCTCAGGTGAAGTGGCCAGCAGGTCGGAACGTCGTGTTGCCTCTCTCAGGTGAAGTGGCCAGCAGGTCGGAACGTCGTGTTGCCTCTCTCAGGTGAAGTGGCCAGCAGGCCGGAACGTCGTGTTGTCCATGGCACAATAAATTATTTTTCATTCAAATCCGTGTGCCCTTGTCCATCAGATACTTTGTAGAACCAAGACACCTGAGCACACTAAGGCTGCGGCCAGGCAGGGAGCGGCGCTCGTGTGCTGCGCCCTGCTCGGCCGGGCGCAGCATTGGGCGAACCGCTCATGTGACGCGCGAGCGGCAAATTCAAATTTGCTTGCTAGGCAAGCAGGTAAGCGCCGCGCTTGCTCAGGCACTTGCTCAGGCTGGCCACACACATTGCCGCAATGTGTTTCATCGCGGCCAGCGTGAGCGCGCCCGCCTGCTCAGCGCCTCCCTGGCCGAGGCCTTAGTGTTAGGATGGATGGAGAGTCGTGCTTCATGGAAACACACTGCAGCTGCCTTCAGGGAAAGCCCCTCACCATGTCTTCCTGCCCCCCATTTTACCATCCCGTGTCAGATATACCGGTAACATAACTTCTCCAATGCAGAAGCCCAAGCTTCATTTACATTCATTATACAGTATTACTCTGCGAGGCCAACACCAAATACCATATTCTGTGTAATATACAATACATGCAGCTTGTATTAAGGCCCAACAAGACACGGCAATCTTTTTTTTCAAATGGCCTTCCAGTTATGTCTGAGAAATATGCGGTTTAGTACTCTCTCAGGATCTGCGGCTTTCAGTTATTTTATTTAGTTATTGAAGCAAATGTAAAATAAAAACGTGATGTTACTATCAGGACGTGATGTTACTTTCAGGACGTGATGTTACCATCAGGACGTGATGTTACCATCAGGACGTGATGTTACCATCAGGACGTGATGTTACCATCAGGACGTGATGTCACCATCAGGACGTGATGTCACCATCAGGACGTGATGTCACCATCAGGACGTGATGTCACCATCAGGACGTGATGTCACCATCAGGACGTGATGTCACCATCAGGACGTGATGTTACCATCAGGACGTGTTATCAGGTTCCTTCCCTTTACTTTACTGTTTCATACATAGTTACATAGTAGATGAGGTTGAAAAATTACATATGTCCATCAAGTGCAACCTATGCTAAATTTAGACGACAGATACCTTATCCTATATCCCTGCTTACAGTATATTGATCCAGAGGAAGGCAAACAAAAACCCCAGTGACATATCATCCAAAATATATATCAACTCAAAATATATCAGTCCGCCTTCATAAACATTGAAGAGGCTCTTTCTGCTATTCCAGGGGTAGCCAACTCCAGGCCTTCTGCATCCCCCAATAGGTCAGGTTTTCAAAAACTGAGCCTCTGAGTCACCTGTGCTGAAGCAGAGATATCCTTAAACGTGACCTGTTGATGGCCCTTGAGGACTGGAGTTGGCCACTTTTGTTCTAAGGCGCCAGAGGCTACAGAATCCAACAGGAACGCTGTCCCCTGGTAGCACATAACTGGGCGGTAACAAGTCAGATTAGCCTACAAGCAACACCCTCGGCTACTCGTATCAAATACAAATATTCAACCTATATATTATTGGGTCAATGAAGCTCCTCATCTCACAAATGCGCGCTTTCCACATCGGGGCATTGCTGGTACCTTAGAATGTTTGATATTTGTTCACTCTGAAACAAGCAGGCAACTGCGGACAGTTAACCCGACTGGTATCCCACCACTACGCCATAACGTCCATACAAAGGTGCGTGTTCCGTTTCCGCAGGTCACTGCAGTAATCTGAACTTCTGTCTTATGCACTCGGATCAAGAACATGTTCAGGAGAGAAAGAAATAGAAATATCTGGGGGTTTTTTTAAAAAGAAATTGCAGTTCTAGGCCTTTATTTGGTGTAGGACGCTACAGAGAAATCACAAGAAACTGGTAGAAAGAGAACATTGCCCACCCTTCCGACTCGTGCCGCTTCTAACTTACAGGTATGCATCAGGCAGGCCAGATATACCCAATGGAAAGTAATGAAGTACACAATATATACAGAGGATAAACCGCTTCCATATGAGGCACAGCAGTAACGCCATTAAGGATCACAAGGGCAGAGAATTTAACCCCATTGGTGTAGAAGAGAGGGCCTACAACACATTGCTCTGCACGACCCACTATTACTCAAGTGGTTAAACAACTCAACTAGGCTTTTCCAAACATTTTCTGGGCCGGTGAAAGGCGAGCATGCAGCATCTGGAGTCTATTCTACTTTCCCATCACGGGCTGCAGAGTAAATTTAGTTCACTGATTATTACAATCATTGCTGCTACGAGCGAGAGATATATTCTTTGGTTTCAGAGAAAGAGCACATCTAATTCCCTTGTTTATTAGATGGATGGCTCTATCCTTAAGGCAACTTACACAATCAGGAGAATGGAGCAGCCACAAGTTTTGGGGAGATCCGGAGAACACACCAGAGTTGGACCACTTTCACAGAAACGCGGACGTATGAAAGGGTCCACTTGGCCCCTCTCAATGGCACATTTTACTACGCTTCACTCAAGCCATCTAAAACTCAGAGTATTCTACATATTTAGGATCCCATAATGTCCATGACAAGCATTACTTAAAGGGCATGGAACTTTATTGGACCACGTTGCCACTGCTGGAAGATTATTCCACTAACATCTCATATAATGAAGGTTTTATTCATGCTTTTCCCAAGGACCACCATCCCAGCCATCAGTGCATTTTCTCTCCCGCTTTCCGTGCGCACAATAAATACAAATCCCGCTGTCGTGCCTCTACCTTCTCCCATTATTGCTTAGCATAGAGTACTTCCACTGCAGCCAGGGATTCTGGGTAATGACATGCAAACGAGCACAGAGTGTGTCCCTCGACTTATCCATTTTAACATGCATCATTACCAACTTCTGCCTGAAGTATAACACAGCTTTTCAGCACAGCCTGGGCCGAAGTGCAGAGCCAGTAACCCTTCTCACACAGCTTTTTCCAGCTTCAATGTGAAGCTGGTACATAGGTATAACCAGACATTTACAAAGTTATGGTAATAACCAGTGGTCGACAAATCACCAAAAAAATCTACTCGCCACCTAGTACCACACGTGTGCTGCTTGGGCCAATAGGAGCTCGCCACGATGTTAATTCCACTCGCCCGGGGCGTGCAAATGTATAGGTTTGTCGAACACTGGTAATAACCCCTCCACCTTACAGTAGTAGTAGTAGTACAGCAAAGAAAAGTATGGCTTGTTGTGCACATTGGCGTGTCTCAGACTGTGAAACGTGACAGCCAAACTATGATTAAAAATACTTTGCATGTTCTGGTCATTCCCAACGCAGTTTCAAATTATTCTTCTGTGCCAACTAATGCAGCCACCTCAGGAATGGAACATTGCAGCATGTTTTAGAGCTCTGGTCTGCAGGGCAACCATAAAAATGATTGAGAACAAACAATATATTACTCAATGACAGATGGGGTTGATGTACCGGGGCAGTGGGGGGAGGGGAGAGCAGGGAAGGGGGAGATGGGGGGGGGAAGAGGTGACCTGGGGGGGAGGGGAGAGGGAGAGGAGGGGGAGGATTCCGGCTACACAGACCAATCAGTCTACGCCCCTCACGGACAAGATTTTGACGACGATATTTCATTATTATCTGCAACAGATTGGACCCCGAAGTGGTACAAGACGTGATTTGCAGAAGTGATGAATATGATCCCCCACTCGTCTTCTAATTCACAGATTACAGAAAGAGCATTTCATTCCATCTGGACCTCGGCCGTTGCTAATGCAATAAGAAGACGGCGATGAGGAAGTGTACGTTGATATCGTAAGGAACGTTTACGAGAATGAGACAAAAACACACACACACAAGGCACGCACACCAAGGCACGCACACCAAGGCACGCACACCAAGGCACGCACACCAAGGCACGCACACCAAGGCACGCACACCAAGGCACGCGACTACTCCCCCCTCCCACAAACGGCACAACTCGGAAGGGTGGACAGAGTGCAAACGTGATTCACCTCGCTCCCTCTCCCACCCCTCTCTGATCTAGTCCCTCCACCCCTCCCGACTTGTCAGGTCACCACTGTGCCAATACGTAGGCGCCACGTCAAATGTTAGGTGGCCGTCCAAGACTTTTCCATCCCTTACTGCACGAAAATGAGAGTTGGCACGGGTGTGCGACGGGGGGGTGGGGGGGATACCTCAAATCTTTTCATAGCAACACCTGAAGAATTATTCAAGACATTGAATTGGGAACATAAAGAAATGAAAATAAATACTTGAGTCATGTAAGATTTGCTACAACATTATTGTTGCTTTTGCCACACGTGAAGAAGACTTCTTCCGACATATCAGGAAACACATTTCTTACTGTCCTCTCATCCATTTATTGCCCTGTTTATTTATTATACCTTCTGCCAGTCCTTCCCTGCTTCATCTGCCACAGGGTGTCACCTTGTTTTTTTACGTCTGTGTTAAACGCAGAGAATATTGTGTAAATCAGTATCACCGACCCCAGGAAGAGAGAGGACTCTCGAAAGCTCGTCTTATAATAACAATTGTTAGTCCAAACAAAAACCTAATGCTGAAGTACTAATTCACTCTGCACTAACGAGACTCTCTATCTAACTATTATACAGCAAATAAATATATCACTTGTGAGCATCTTCATGTCTCAGGCAGGTCTGCAACCCTGCCTTTAACCAGGATCTCCTAGCATACAGTGCTTCCACTGCAGCCAGGGATTCTGGGAAATGACATCCAAATAAGCACAGGGTGTCACCTTTATTAATTAAATTAACAAGACAAACTTTCCACTCTGCCTCAAGAGTAAAGGTGTATTTTGCCTATATTCTGCAATGCATTACCCAAAGAGACAGGTAACAGAATGAATGGGTTCAGAAGCCAACAAAACGGCATTTTTTGTTTGTTTTTACTCTAGTCATATTAGCAATGGCAGTGTTCCGGACTTGACTGGATTTCAAGGCATAACAAAAGACCAAGGCGACAACCAAAAGTAAGATGGGAAGCTAAAATTAGGACATTTGTTAGGGCCACGTGGACAGGAGAGGCTTGCAACCAGATAATTGAGGGAGGCCTTTTTTCAGCAGTGAATCGACAAGGGCTGAAGATAATGTACTGTATGTATACACATATGTATCTTTGTATGTGTACACACACCTGGCATCCTCATCTCACTGCCTCAAAGTTGTGGGAAGGTGGCAATGGGTGTTTAAGATGATGTATGGTGGCTGGTGCTGGTAGGTTTACCATACTATGGAAGCTTGAGCAATATACCCGGCAAAAGTGGGAAAGGTACTTGACAACATGCAAATGAGGCCGGCAGGGCAAATAAGGCCTCAAACCCCAAAGATGGAACACACCAAAAACCAATGTCCTTCATTCGCCATAGCGATTAAAGGTCTTTGATCCGTGAGACTGCCGCCCTAGTAGTAAACTCAGAACTCACCAGCATAGAATTTTTGCAATTTTTTTCTATGCTGGCGAGTTCGGAGTTTACTACTAGGGGGCGGCAGTCTCACGGATCAATGACCTTTATCGCTCTGCATTTCATGATCGGAGAGACGCCACAGGGGGAACACGGATTACCCTATTAGTTTGGGTTCATCACAAGTTGCATCCAGGTTGAAGAGTTACGGTGATTAATCGCGAGTAGAAGCGTTGCTCCACACCGGATACACGGAGACGGGGGTTACATCAAGCTGCCGTTATCCCATGGTGGTGGTGTATCTGTCCTTCACAGGGTTAACAGGGCTTGTTTACGTACAAGCGGTTCACGCACCCTTGATCTCCCTTCACCCTATCCAGTTTTTATTACTCAGCAGTGACAACCTCCGTTACTTAAGCCTATCAGTGCCTCTGCTTTTTATATTTCAGCACATTGGCTCAGCATAGCCATATGTTTGGTTCCTTGAGCTCACATTCGTTTTTTTCTTCATTGTTCATTCTCCATAGGCTAGATTTATTTTTTTTGCTTGACAGCGTTCAGGAAGAAGGAATGAAGGTAGAAAGTGCTCAGAATCCGCGCAGGTTCAACCAAAAGTGGTCATTCAAACCGGAATCTGGCTACCTACAACCGCCAGACTCTTGTGACGCAGCACGGCAAAAACTGGAAGACAAGCGTGAATAGTTTAAACAGGATATTGTTAGCCCTCGTTAAAGATCGAGCTCAAAAGCGGGCACCTATTATACTGCAGAGGAAGAATCGGTGGAGTAGGCTTCATCGTTAACAGGAGATGGATATACAACATAGTGGAGTATGAAAGTTCATTGGAAAGAGATACAGGCTTCAAATAATCCAAGTATATGTGCCAATATCACGTCACAGAAACAATGAAGTGGAAGGCTTTTACCATGAAATCAACCAACTGAAACAAAAGAAACGGGCGCCATTATGGGACATTTCCATGCAAAGATAAGTGCCCAGCAGAATGCCATCATTTGGGAAGTATGGGTATAGTAACAGGAATGAACGCGAGAGATTGGTAGAATTTGCAGAATGTGAGCATTTCCGCATAACATGATGTTGCCACCACCCTGCTGGACAGTTGGGATGGTGTTGATTGGGTGATGTGTAGTGTTGACCACAAAGTTAAATTTTTGTTTACGAAAAAGCATATAGATGATACTGCAGACATGTGGGAAAAGGTTTATATGGCGAAACAAGACACAAATGTGACTTTTTCGTCTACATTCCAAGCGTTATGTCTGGCTCAAGCCCAATACTGCCCATCACCCAGTCAAGACCATCCCAACCGACAAGCATGGTGGTGGCCACAGCATGTTATGGGGACGCTTCTCTTCAGCAGGGACTGGGAAGCTGTTCAGGATAGAGGGAAGAATGGATGGTGCAAAGTACAGGCGAATCCTTGAGGAAAACCTGTTTGAGTTCAGCCAAGACTCAAAAACTGGGGAGGAAATTCACATTTCAGCAAGACAATGACCCGAAGCACAAAGCCACACTAATGTGGTTGGACAAAAAGAGAATTCATGTTCTTGAGTGGCCCAGTCAAACATATATGGCGACACTTGAAGATTTCAGTCCCTCAACGATCCCCAACAAACTTAGCAGAACTCGATCAATTTTCCTGTGAAGAACGGGCAAAAAAAGTCACCATCCTACAGCACTGTGTAACCCAAGTAGACCTATGCAAAAAGACTCAGCAGTAACTGCTGCAAAGGGTGCTTCTAACAAGGACTTTTGCAGACATTCAATCTCCCCTTCATACAACAGTGTTCAGTTAAACCCAAACAACTTTGTAGCTTTGAATAAAAGAATTGTTTGAAAAATGTGCATACATTATTCGTAATTCAACAACTTTTCACATTATTGGTAGAGGGCGAATACTTCTGCAGACCAGTGTGTGTGTGTGTGTGTGTGTGTGTGTGTGTGTGTGTGTGTGTGTGTGTGTGTGTGTGTGTGTGTGTGTGTGTGTACACACACCCTTTTGCGCAATGATGCCTTGCTGTGTCTTTTCCTGGCGATATCCCTTTGCTGCGCTGCCTCTAAGGGGCCAAAAGCATACAGATCTCAAACGGAAAGAAAGAACGAGACAAGCGCACCAGGGTTTAATTAATATATTCGCAACATGTAATATCAAAAACACACAATTACGTAAGCAAAAGTGATCCAAAGGCGGTCCATTGAGCCACCTGTGCTGAAGCAGGGATATACTTAAAACCTGACCTGTTGGTGGCCCTTGAGGACTGGTGTTGGCCGCCCCTGGGTTAGATAGTTTCGGGTGCTGGCATAAGGGGGTCAGCTGCTACAAAGCGGCAGAGTTAACCGTTAACCCCTTCACGGCCAACAATACATTTCTCTGCAGGCACAAGTGCGCACGTTATAAAAGTAGAAACACAAGGAGCCGTGCTCAAAATAATACAAACTGCTGCTAACATTTGGACATTATCATTAGTAGGTGCTAGAGCATTTTAGTCTATAGAAACATTAGACTAAAAACTTGCATTTTTATGTTGCTACCAAAAAAAAAAAAAAGGTTCTGGCAACAGAAAGCCTCCAAGTGATGAAAAACATCCATGATGGGTTCCTTAAAGCCCGTCCTTCCATTAAAAACATGGCGCCTGTCCAACGTGGATAGCACAGTTGATGGAAATTGGAGCGGTGCTCTTGGCGGAGAACTTCCATCCGAGCTCGTAACTGATATGTTATCAATGCAAACATCAAATCGAAACGCGAACAATGTTACATTCCCTGCGTAACCCACCAAAACGGCCATGTTCTCCATTTCCACCAAAACACTTGATCTTTGTTTCCAAGACACCATTGTTATATCTGGCTCTGAAAAACGCTCTTCTTGGCCAACCAAAGTAGCTAAAAATTGAGAAAATAAATACATGATAAAAAAAAGAAAACAGCAGAGCTCTCAGGATTACTAGCTAATAAGTCTGGGATTTGACAGGCATGTCACAAAAGCACAGAAACCAATGCTCGTTTCCAACTGTCTATTTTAAGTACAGGCTGCGTGTTTAAGTTGTCCAGAGGCAAACCTTACCCGATAATGACTTATGGATTGGTTATTCTTGGCTCGTGGCATAGGCCCTTAATCTGGCTCATGCGTAGGATTTAACAGAAGGCCTCGTTTTTGACAAACCACCTCTAACACCTTCCAGATTATGGGAGCTGATATTTTGGAATCCAACCCACTCCGATCACTGGACTTTGCAATGACAAGTGAAGGGAGATTTGTGGAGTCCCATTCAACTCAAGTTCGACGGGACACAACCCCATCCATACAGATTATGCAGAGACTTGCTCATGCGGATTAATACTAGTACAGGCAGCTGCGAGGTTGTTGTAGCAGATAAATACTCCACACACCACTTGGTTCCTCTTGGATTAAGAACCACAGGAAATAAATCACTTTACTTGTGTTTGTTCCTAATGTCAAGTAAGGTCATTTTAAAATGCTCTTTTATTTAAGGGCGCTGTAATATCTTTCTCGTTTATGAGGGGAGATTGGCATGGAAGGTCTTCTTTCATGCCATGAGGGGTGGCTTAGTCATATATAGGCACGACACAAACAATAACATGGTACTGCAGATCAGGCACCATAAATGTTAACCAATTATTTGCCTGGGGTGCCTGATCGAGACTCAGCCCCATTTACCAATGTATTGTATGTTGTGGTTGCAATAAAGTGAAAACCATGCTACCACTTCTCCACGAACAGCACCACCACCCCTCCTCCACCTCCAAGGGATCTCCTTATCAACCTGCTCCTGGCATTGGCTAACCAAGCCATTTATAAGACCAGGATGCAGTGTTTGGAGAGGGAGGTCCCAACAAACATCGTGGCCATGTTCCGGGCGCTGGTGCACTCCCGTATCCGGGCGGAGTACATGTACGCCGAGTCAACTGGGGCGGTTTCAGAGTTTGCCTCCCAGTGGGCGTCAGGCGGGGTGCTCTGCTCGGTATCCCCCCATTCGGATTTTTTAACATTAACTCTCCTATTTTAGTGCACATTATTTTAATTTACTGCTGCACTTGATACCGGTTTATGTTATATTTTTGTTAGTCTGGTATTTTTTTCTCACTGCGTCCTTAGGACCAGTGAGTTACCTGTTGATCTGAATGGCCGGCTAAGCCGGCCAATCAGAACCACCAGATTAAATAGTCCCCCTCCGAGGCAACCCTCCGACCTTATGCTAAATAATTGGTTCAGGTCAAAAAGACCCTTCTTTAAACATGAAACGGTGTCAGAAGTGTGTGTTTTTTTTAAATGTTAAATATTTTAAAACAGCTTGGCAACTGTTGGGTCAAATATTGTGAAAAGCACCATACTACTTTATGTATTTATTTCATTTAGGAAAGGTAATACCGGGAAGTAATACATTGAGAGTTACCTCTCGTACAGTTATAACAACAATACATGGTTAATTTAATGTAAAGACATTTCATGAGACATACCACATCTCACATCATCTGTGATGCTTGTCTCAAGATTATAGTTCTTTTTGGGAACCCCTGAGCCCCACAAAAAAAATATATATATTATATATATATCAGTATTATGGTTTAGCCTATCCCATAGCCTCTCTTGCATTCCCAGTAAAATCAACCCCACACTGATGAGACCCATCAAGGTCGAAACAGCTGTCTGTGGGTGGTTTTCTGGGTATGCACCTTAACCCTGGCTGTGCTCAAAGCTGTGACCATGCAGCAAGCTTAAGCCTATAGGGAACCATGTTAAAAATGGTTATTGAGGCAAAAAGTGACACTGTGTGCTCATTTGCATGTCATTTCCCAGAATCCCTTGCTGCAGTGGAAGTGCTGTATGCTGGGTGATAATGGGGAAAGGCGGGGTTGCAGACCTGCCTAAGACATGCAGATGAGCATACAGTTATATTTGTATATGTGTGCGTGTGCGTGTGTGTGTGTGTGTGTGTGTGTGTGTGTGTGTGTGTGTCAAAATGGAGCTATTGAGCGTGGCATATATGTAAACAACAGACGACAGGGAAGCCCAATACTACATCCAACATGACAGAAATACACAGTAAAATACTTATATATTCTCTTGAAATAGGGTCATTTAGTTTAACCCTTTGGCCAAAGTGTTGTAAGCTTGCGAGCCACGACAAGGCAGACACCTGTTCGCAAGGCCTAACACTACCAGATAAAACACTAATATATCTCTATTAGGATTAAAATTCTCATTTACCTCTATTAGGAGGGTGAAAGACAAACATTGGATCTATATCCAGCAGAATGAAAGGACCTGCAAACTAGGGACGTGGGGAGGGGTGAGCTTAAATTCTGGGAAGGAGGAGCCACTAACCTCCAACAGCTGAGACAGCTGAGAATAGGTTAACCTATTTTATCTGGTAGTGTTAGGACTTGCGCACAGGTGCCTCCCTTGTCGTGGCTCACAGGCTTAGAACGCTTTGGCCAAAGGGTTAAACTAAATGACCCTATTTCAAGAGAATATATAAGTATTTTACTGTGTATTTCTGTCATGTTGGATGTAGCATTGGGCTTCTCTGTCGTCTGTTGTACTCAAGATTATAGTGTAAGGAAAACATTAATAAATAGTTCCAGTGATCAAGCCAAAGTGGTAACGCATTTACAGAACCCCAACGGCAAAAATATAAAACTACCGCAGGATGTGAAGACACAGACTCAATTGGCCATTTAAAACTTAGATGGTTTATCATGAGAGCAGAGAAAAGGCAGACATGAAATAGTCGCATGGGCCGGAGAGTCGCATGGGCCGGAGAGTCGCATGGGCCGGGCCGGAGAGTCGCATGGGCCGGGCCGGAGAGTCGCATGGGCCGGAGAGTCGCACGGGCCGGAGAGTCGCACAGGCCGGGCCGGAGAGTCGCACGGGCCGGGCCGGAGAGTCGCATGGGCCGGGCCGGAGAGTCGCATGGGCCGGGCCAGAGAGTCGCACGGGCCGGAGAGTCGCACGGGCCGGGCCAGAGAGTCGCACGGGCCGGAGAGTCGCATGGGCCGGAGAGTCGCCGGGCCGGAGAGTCGCATGGGCCGGAGAGTCGCATGGGCCGGAGAGTCGCACGGGCCGGAGAGTCGCACGGGCCGGAGAGTCGCACGGGCCGGAGAGTCGCATGGGCCGGAGAGTCGCACGGGCCGGAGAGTCGCATGGGCCGGGCCGGAGAGTCGATGGGCCGGAGAGTCGCATGGGCCGGGCCGGAGAGTCGCATGGGCCGGAGAGTCGCACGGGCCGGAGAGTCGCATGGGCCGGAGAGTCGCACGGGCCGGAGAGTCGCACGGGCCGGAGAGTCGCACGGGCCGGGCCGGAGAGTCGCATGGGCCGGAGAGTCGCACGGGCCGGGCCGGAGAGTCGCATGGGCCGGAGAGTCGCATGGGCCGGAGAGTCGCACGGGCCGGAGAGTCGCACGGGCCGGAGAGTCGCATGGGCCGGAGAGTCGCATGGGCCGGGCCGGAGAGTCGATGGGCCGGAGAGTCGCATGGGCCGGGCCGGAGAGTCGCATGGGCCGGAGAGTCGCACGGGCCGGAGAGTCGCATGGGCCGGAGAGTCGCACGGGCCGGAGAGTCGCACGGGCCGGAGAGTCGCACGGGCCGGGCCGGAGAGTCGCACGGGCCGGAGAGTCGCACGGGCCGGGCCGGAGAGTCGCACGGGCCGGAGAGTCGCACGGGCCGGGCCGGAGAGTCGCATGGGCCGGAGAGTCGCATGGGCCGGGCCGGAGAGTCGCACGGGCCGGAGAGTCGCACGGGCCGGAGAGTCGCACGGGCCGGAGAGTCGCACGGGCCGGGCCGGAGAGTCGCACGGGCCGGAGAGTCGCACGGGCCGGAGAGTCGCACGGGCCGGAGAGTCGCACGGGCCGGAGAGTCGCACGGGCCGGGCCGGAGAGTCGATGGGCCGGAGAGTCGCATGGGCCGGGCCGGAGAGTCGCATGGGCCGGAGAGTCGCATGGGCCGGGCCGGAGAGTCGCACGGGCCGGAGAGTCGCATGGGCCGGGCCGGAGAGTCGCATGGGCCGGGCCGGAGAGTCGCATGGGCCGGGCCGGAGTCGCATGGGCCGGGCCGGAGAGTCGCACGGGCCGGCGAGTCGCATGGGCCGGGCCGGAGAGTCGCATGGGCCGGGCCGAAGCGTCGCATGGGCCGGAGAGTCGCATGGGCCGGGCCGAAGAGTCGCATGGGCCGGGCCGGAGAGTCGCATGGGCCGGGCCGAAGCGTCACTAGCTGCTGCCCATTCCGGAGTTTCTATACTTGTGCTCTGAACAGAACTGTGTTACAAGATTTCCCTGTGCTGAGTGACGCAGAATATTGTATTGGCTCATCACTAACGCAACTGAAAAACAACATTTAAACTAAACACACAAGTTCTTCCTGCAGCAGCCGCGTCTGTGACAGGGGAAGGCCTTGGAATAACGCTTCCATTCCATTTACATGTGAATGATCCCTCGTTTATTTACGCATCTGTCTGGTTGGTGAAGATTAAAGGATCGCTGTGCTTTCCCAGCGGAGTTATTAGCCGAGCGTGACAGGGGAGACATTTGTTACCAGCACCGTGTCACATTCCAGGACTGCGCAGCCTTGCAAACATCCCACAGCGCGTCTCCCAATCACGTGGCTGCCCACTAACTCCTAAACAGGGTAATTAAGGAAAATAACGAACTGAATGCACATTCTGCTCAGGCTGCTGGGAAACAAGCTGCTGCTCGACTATTTAAATCAAATACGGTGGGTCTGGCAAAAGCGTATATTATGTGTCTGCAGCGCTTAGACCAGGACTGGCCAACACCAGTCTTCAAGGGCCACCGACCGGTCAGGTTTACAGGATATCCCCGCTTCAGCACAAGTGGCTCAATCAATGGCTCAGTCAAAGACTGATTGAAGCACCTGTGCTGAAGCAGGGATATCCTGAAAACCTTGCCCGTTAGTGGTCCTTCGGGACTGGAGTTGGCCACAACTGGCTGAGATCATAGAAGGGACTTCAGTGGTCCCGAGAGCTTGCAATTATCTTGTACAAAATAGCCATTAATCAACGTATCATCTTTACAATGCATTAACTATATGGACTTCTAGCTTTCCAGTCTGGCTGCGGTCTCTCGTTGATATGATATCTAATAGTTGAGCACTCAATAGGATTTACAAGATGGTATACAAAAAAACGCAATAATTGTGTGTGCCAGATTCCCTCTGCTGAACAAGCTGAATTCAAAATGCAAAAGAAGAAGAAATGTAATTAGCACTCCAAGCCGAGATGAACAATCAAGGTGGTTTATTAACCAATATTTCAGTCCTTGGAAAAAAAAGTTCTATTAAGGACTGAAAGGTTGGTAAATAAACAACTCTGATTGTTCATCTCCGCTTGGAGTGCTGCTGTATATCTCAGACGCACTATTAGAGAGGGTTGGGGTTCCTTACAATGCATCTGATCTCAGACGCACTATTAGAGAGGGTTGGGGTTCCTTACAATGCATCTGACCTCAGACGCGCTATTGGAGAGGGTTTGGGTTCCTTACAATGCATCTGATCTCAGACGTGCTATTAGAGAGGGTTGGGGATCCTTACAATGCATCTGATCTCAGACGCGCTATTAGAGAGGGTCGGGGTTCCTTACAATATATCTGATCTTAGACGCGCTATTAGAGAGGGTCGGGGTTCCTTACCGTATATCTGATCTTAGACGTGCTATTAGAGAGGGTTGGGGTTCCTCAAAATTTCACAATATAATTATAGGGTTCCTTAACTAAATACAGGCTAGTAAACACTGGCTTAGTGAATGGGATCTGTGAGAAAGGCGGGAGAGCAGCAGTTCCAATGCTGCAGTGAGTGAAGCCGAATGAAGAGGTTTTAAAACATAGAAACACCACAAAAACATAAAATCAGTTCAACTGCTTGGGTGCCAGAAACGGGACACAAATGGTTCCACATCACTCATTCTGCAAAACAGGAAACTACTTACTGGGGCTTTCACAGCAAATGTATCAACAAGGAAAGTAGTGGATGAAAGCACATTTTGGGGGCTGTCTAGACGGGCTGGGGTTTAAAAAAAATGTAATTGTCACTATGATTTTCCCAATTCTTTTAACCTTTGCCACTTTTCGTGCACCGTGCGGGTCAGCGCTAACAGACAAGTACTTGAAATCACTCAATCACCAGGTTTACAGGCTATGGACTGAACCAAAACGCCTACCTGCTTCATGGCGGTCTCCCCGATCTTCTCCGAGTGCTTGCGGATGCTCTCCAGGAAGTCCTTCAGGTCCGACATGGAAACCTCTTTGATCTCCTCCCGCAGTTTGGGGATGTTGTCCACCATGACCTGGCAGAAGCGGTAGTGGCTGACCTGGGGCAGGTACGTGTGCTCCAGATTCTCCAGGGTCTTCAGAGCCGGGTAATGTCTGGGGAGTGGAAACACCGCGTGATCACGTACCCCAAAAAGTACCGTCTAGGACATATGGTCGCGCCCGATTTCCTGCGACCAAGACGCTGCCACTCACCTCGCCGCAGGGACATCTCTCCGCCACCATGGCAAGCTCCTAACCTTACCCTGAAAACTCTTAATCTTTACCCTTAATACCAACGCTACCCCTACCCTAAAAACCTTAACCAATTACCCTAAACCCCTTACCTAACCACTAAAATCCCTCACCCTAAACCCCTAACCACTAAAAACCCTTACCCTAAACCCCTAACCACTAAAATCCCTTACCCTAAACCCCTAACCACTAAAACCCCTTACCCTAAACCCCTTACCTAACCACTAAAACCCCTTACCCTAGACCCCTCACCTAACATCTAAAACCCCTTACCTAACCACTAAAACCCCTTACCGTACTTAACCTTATTGGCGAAACGGCTGCGATGAAGGGTCCCGCAGTGGCAAACGCCGGCACTGACGTGGTCGCCGGAAGACAGTCGCAACCAAATGTCTGATTTCATTACGAGGGTTTACGTGCACACACATTTTTCCACTTTCAAATTTGGTTGTGGACACACACACACACACACACACACACACACACACACACACACACACACACACACACACACACACACACACACACACACACACACGATCTGAGCCTAAGGAAGGGAGCGTCTCATCCAACTGCCCCTCCCACCACCACGCTGCTATATATACTGATAGAATAAAAGTGTGTAGAAACATAGCACTGTGGATGTGGTTAGTGCTAGTGTACAGATATAATAACTTAGGAGTAAATGCACTAACCCCAGGTAGTGAGCAGAGGGATACATCTCCTGCCCGCAAATGCCCCTGAATAACTATATGCATATAACCCACTGCAATACACGCAGCACCAGCATGCGTGTGGGAGATAGCTTGTGTCCTGCACGCACACACGCGCACACGCGCACACGCGCACACGCGCACTATATGGTTTTGTTTTAACCCAGACACTCCTACAGAGTAGGAAAATAAAACATTTGTTAAATGACTTATTGATGCCATCTGCTTCATTAGAAAAACACAGCCCCCCCTTAACATGACATTTTCACTTGTTTATTTCCTGTGAAGAATGATTATTTTTATTTTCTGTGTCCAATAAAATTCATTCTTATAAGATACCTTATGACAGGACGCTCAACTCCAGTCCTCAAGCGCCCTTACACCTCCCCCAACAGGTCAGGTTTTCAGGATATCCCTGCTTTAGCACAGGTGCCTCAACCAGTCCCAGCTTCAGCACAGGTTGCTCAACTAGTCCCAGCTTCAGCGCAAGTTGCTCAACCAGTCCCAGCTTCAGCGCAGATTTCTCAACCAGTCCCAGCTTCAGCGCAGGTGGTCTAGTCTTCGACAGACACTGATTGAGCCACCTGTGCTGAAGCTGGGATATCCTGACAACCTGACCTGTTGGGGACGGCTTGAGGACTGGAGTTGAGCCCCCCGATTTAACCCCTTAAACGTGTTACCACGAAACCATTGTAAATTTGAAGGAATAAAAAATGATGTATACCTCGGATTTGTGTTTGTTTTAAGGATGCAAATCCCCTACATGTAAAGCCATAAAACGTGTCCCTTTAATGCTGGGAGAGAACGCCCTTCTTAGCCTGGCCACGCTTCCTGATGCCCTGCATGTAATACACATACAGTAACACAAGTGTTCCTTTAAAAGCAAATCTATTGATCGTTTACAAAAAAACAAAACCAAGTAAATATGAAATGACCTGCAGTTATCAGCTATAAAACCAACACACAATCCCTGAATCCTCCTCTCCTCGCCCCCTAACGCCCCCTCACTTCTCCCACTCAGGCAAGCTCACATTTTTCCCCCCCCACATACTTCAAATTATTTGCTTTCGGTCACAGGGTTATATGGAGTTTCATTTGCACGAGACTTCCCACCCCCTTACCAGAAAACCCGGTCTGTTTACAGACCATTGAGCGGTCACAGCTTAACGCAGCTCTGGGCTGCAAAGCGGGGGGTCACCTTCTGGCCCCATTTGGAAGCCCCGAGCTGCGTGGAGCCCAGCTATGTGTAAACAAGCCTATTGGTGCTGAAAGACACACGCTATGCGGTGAACGCAAGCCTTGGCACCGCGTGTCCCTCTAACAGTAGCCTAAAACCATTTGGAATGTAAATATCGCAGCGAGCGGCCTGACAGGGCAGATTAGGTGTGATCTGATTACACAGGTTTTAAACATCGGCTTCAAAACCGCAGTCTCCAATCGAGGGTTCCTCTGCGTGAACTGTATTATTTGACTTGGCAGGCGCAGTGTTTGTTGAAGGATTTCAATGGAGGGATGTTTTGATACAAAAGGGAACCAAAGTCTGGTGCTCACATCTACCAGCCCGAGTGTGTGCAAAAGTAAAAGGAGATAACACACATACACACACACACACACACACACACACACACACACACGTCCGCAATTACTTCTGCACACAGTGATCTCCACAAAGTCCCATTCACAACCTGAACCAATGCAATTGTAATCAGGATCCCGTGCGCATTATTCAGATGATAACCCGGAGACGCAGCCTGCGATACACAAGGTAATACCGAGATCTAGTGACTGATAACCTTAGCTTGCTTCAGGAGAGGGGGAAAAAAAAGAGGGCAAGAGAAACCCATTCACACTAACTGTAACTCGCCGTTAATACAAGTAAACGTGTGTGCTCCAAGCCAGTGGGTAAAAGACAAAAACCAGCGCGAAGGATAGCTGGTAAAAACTACACATAATAACAGATGGAACTGTGGCCTCGCTGACCCCACATTAATCTTAAATACACTCCCATCTGCCAAAGACGAGTTGCGTAGCGGTTGACATATTGGCCTCCGATACATAGTGGACGTTTGTGGTTTCACATGGTGGGCCCCTACACAGGTGTTCTTGGGCAAATCCCCCTCTCTTTCCCCCATGCTTCCTAATGACATGTACCTCGAGGTAAATCCCCTTAATGTAGTAATACTTTCATCTATTACATTACAGAAGGTCAGAGCGTTATAGGGAACGCTGTAACCGCTTCAGTCCAGGAGTGAGTAACTCCATTTGAAGGCCCTGCAATGTAAGGCCCGGGCCATAGAGGGGTGAGGAGTTCCGAGCCGCGCTGACGCTGAGGCTCGCCTGCTGAAATCTGCGCGATTTCATGCCCATGCAGGCGAGCCAGCGGGCGCGATCGGAGGCGGGGGGAGACTAAGGGAGGCGGGGCAGTGACGTCGCTGGGCCAATCACCCGCGACGCACTGACGTCGACATCACGGCGCCGCGACGTTGACGCAGCTCCGCGCTGATTGGCATCCTCATTGAGGATGCAGGGGCTCAGCGCAGAGCGTCCGCACGCCTCAGCACGGCCTGTCCGTCTATGGACTCGGCCTAATGCTGTTAAGGGGTTATTCATACGTGCACCTTATGCCAGCCGGGGCCAACTCCAGTCCTCAAGGGCCACCAACAGGCCAGGTTTTCAGGATATTCCTGCTCAGGAGCACAGGTGGCTCAATCAGTCCCTGCTTCAGCACAGGCGGCTCAATCAGTCACAGCCTCCACACAGGCGGCTCAATCAGACACAGCTACCACACAGGTGGCTCAATCAGACACAGCTTCAGCACAGGCGGCTCAATCAGTCACAGCTTCAGCACAGGCGGCTCAATCAGTCACAGCTTCAGCACAGGCGGATCAATCAGTCACAGCTTCAGCACAGGCGGCTCAATCAGTCACAGCTTCAGCACAGGCGGCTCAATCAGTCACAGCTTCAGCACAGGCGGCTCAATCAGTCACAGCTACCACACAGGCGGCTCAATCAGACACAGCTTCAGCACAGGTGGCTCAATCAGACACAGCTTCAGCACAGGTGGCTCAATCAGTCACAGTTACAACACAGGTGGCTCAATCAGACACAGCTTCAGCACAGGCGGCTCAATCAGACACAGCTTCAGCACAGGCGGCTCAATCAGACACAGCTTCCACACAGGCGGCTCAATCAGTCACAGCTTCAGCACAGGCGGCTCAATCAGTCCCAGCTTCAGCACAGGTGGCTCAATCAGTCCCAGCTTCAGCACAGGCGGCTCAATCAGTCCACTGATATGAGCCACCCGTGCTGAAGCAGGGATATCCTGAAAACCTGACCTGTTGGTCACCCCCACCACATCCATTCACACTTGCATAACTTTGACACGTCTCTTGTGCTTACCTTTTAGTCTTCATTTGCACCCGCAGTTTGCTGTACATCTCCAGAACTGCAGGAGGGGAAATAATTACAAACAAAAATCATAAATCACACCACCGATAACACCTAAGCACCAGCAGGAAGAACGTGCTCCCCTTCTGTACCCAGAAAGTTCAGAACAATATGAAGTTATAGTATTCAGCACAGGTTGGCTATTAACTCAGAGGAAGCCACATTTCACTTGCTTTACCAGTCATATGCTAACTTGCGTAATGAAATGTTCTACACACCGCAGCGTAGCTCACATCCCTCTGTGATATATAAAGGCATGTGGCTTATTAAACTAGAAGCTGCTCGGACAGGAAAGCTGTGACAACTGCTACAGAGCACCGTTACATCTCACGGCAAACCGCACGGGTACATCTCCACGGCAAACCGCACGGGTACATCTCACGGCAAACCACACGGGTACATCTCCACGGCAAACCGCACGGGTACATCTCCACGGCAAACCGCACGGGTACATCTCCACGGCAAACCGCACGGGTACATCTCCACGGCAAACCGCACGGGTACATCTCCACGGCAAACCGCACGGGTACATCTCCACGGCAAACCGCACGGGTACATCTCCACGGCAAACCGCACGGGTACATCTCCACGGCAAACCGCACCGGTACATCTCCACGGCAAACCGCACGGGTACATCTCCACGGCAAACCGCACGGGTACATCTCCACGGCAAACCGCACGGGTACATCTCCACGGCAAACCGCACGGGTACATCTCCACGGCAAACCGCACGGTACATCTCCACGGCAAACCGCACCGTTACATCTCCACGGCAAACCGCACCGGTACATCTCCACGGCAAACCGCACGGGTACATCTCCACGGCAAACCGCACGGGTACAACTCCACGGCAAACCGCACGGGTACAACTCCACGGCAAACCGCACGGGTACATCTCCACGGCAAACCGCACGGGTACATCTCCACGGCAAACCGCACCGTTACATCTCACGGCAAACAGCACCGTTACATCTCCACGGCAAACAGCACCGTTACATCTCCACGGCAAACAGCACCATTACATCTCCACGGCAAACAGCACCGTTACAACTCCACGGCAAACAGCACCGTTACATCTCCACGGCAAACAGCACCGTTACATCTCCACGGCAAACAGCACCGCGACATCTCCACAGCAAACAGCACCGCGACATCTCCACGGCAAACAGCACCGCGACATCTCCACGGCAAACAGAACCGCGACATCTCCACAGCAAACAGCACCGTTACATCTCCACGGCAAACCGCACCGCGACATCTCCACGGCAAACAGCACCGTTACATCTCCACGGCAAACAGCACCATTACATCTCCACGGCAAACAGCACCGTTACATCTCCACAGCAAACAGCACCGCGACATCTCCACGGCAAACAGAACCGCGACATCTCCACGGCAAACCGCACCGCGACATCTCCACGGCAAACAGCACCGCGACATCTCCACGGCAAACAGCACCATTACATCTCCACGGCAAACAGCACCGTTACATCTCCACGGCAAACAGCACCGCGACATCTCCACGGCAAACAGCACCGCGACATCTCCACGGCAAACAGCACCGCGACATCTCCACGGCAAACAGCACCGCGACATCTCCACGGCAAACAGCACCGCGACATCTCCACGGCAAACAGCACCGCGACATATCCACGGCAAACAGCACGCGACATCTCCACGGCAAACAGCACCGCGACATCTCCACGGCAAACCGCACCGCGACATCTCCACGGCAAACCGCACCGCGACATCTCCACGGCAAACCGCACCGCGACATCTCCACGGCAAACAGCACCGCGACATCTCCACGGCAAACAGCACCGCGACATCTCCACGGCAAACAGGGGCAGAGAAGCAGCAGAGAGGAGCTGAAGCAGCCATGTACTCATCGTACTAAGTGAGCGGGATTAGGGTTCAATGCTATAAATTGGGATATATTTTCACACTGGCTCTGCGTGGCAGGCACAGTGGGGAGGGGGGGGGGATAATAATCCCCTTCCTCATCCTTACCTGGCAAGCAAAGGTTCAATTTATCCACCGTGGCAGTGATATTTCTTTGCTGAATCCGGCACTGTTGCAGCTCCCTCATCGAGGTCAACAGCTACATAACGAGAGAGAATAGACTCATTGAGATGCATGTAATGCGGGGTGCATGTAATGCGGGGTGCATGTAATGCGGGGTGCATGTAATGCGGGCTGCATGTAATGCGGATACTTCCCACCTCGACCACAGGTGGCCACCCACTCCCCGGGCAGAAAGCGGACTTCTACGTCATAGCACCATCTTAGGCTCAAATAATAACATCCCTCAGGAATCCCCCGTCACAGAGAGGTTCCTGACCAAGGTTTATTTATTTATTACATCCATGTACAAAATCAGAGGCACTGAAAAAACGGTAACACAATAACAGAACTCACAGAATAGGCGTCATATAGTTTTATACCAATTACATTCCTACCAAAACATTTAAGTTACGGCTGGTAAAAAACTAAACTAAAAGGACAATAACCCTTCCCGCTAGAAAGTCCATAGAACATAGAGCACCTGTGAGTGTCTGTCTGCTATAGCAGGGGTGCGCACTCTTATCCCCCTGCGCCACCCCGCTCGCACTCCCCGGGGTCATGTGACGTCACGTTGCCATGGCAATGCAACGTCACGTGACGCCGGTTGACCCTGATGCGTCGCTGGGAGCCAAGCTAAGTTAGCTACAGAGGCCTCGCGCGGCCCCCCTGTAACTGCCGCCCCCCCCCCCCAGAAAATCTCGGGCCCTCCAGTTTGCGTACCCCTGTTCTATAAGTCCCCAAAACCTGCTTCACCCCCCACCCTTTTTACATGTCATGGTTAAGACGCACACAAGGATTCTGGGAAGTGACATGCAAATAAAAACCCAATGGGGTCAGTTTTAGATTAGAGTATCCTATTCATAAAGTGGATACTAATCTACAGCAGGGCGGCCACATCCAGTCCTCAAGCCACAAACAGGTCAGATTGTAAGGATATCCCTGCTTCAGCACAGGTGGCTCCATCGTTGACCCAAGGTCACTTTGCCCTACTAATCCCACTCAATCTCCATGCTTCTTTTGATACGGGTTGATCACGCTTCTCCTGCATATTTTAAACTCTTGATATCCCCAACAAATCTCTAACCTGGTTCCCATCCTACCTCTCCCAACACACAGCGTCTCTGTTGCTAACATATCCTCGTCTCCTGCCAATCTGTCTGTCGGTGTATCTCAGGGCTCGGTTCTGGGACCTCTCCCATCACACAGCGTCTCTGTTGCCAACATATCCTCGTCTCCTGCCAATCTGTCGGTGTATCTCGGGGCTCGGTTCTGGGACCTCTCCTTTTTTTTATCTCTACACACTATCACTTGGTGACCTCATTAACTCTTTTGGCCTTAAGCATCATCTCTATGCAGATGATACGCAGATAAATCTATCCGCCCCGACCCTCACTCCTGCAATCCCGTCCCAAGTCTCGGATTGCCTCCTGGCTATATCCTTATGGATGGAGCTCAGCCGCCTTAAACTTAATATGTCCAAAACGGAGCTCCTCATATTTCCCCCTAAATCTGGCCTAATACCCCCTTTTCCATCACAGTAAATGGTACTACCATCTATCCCGTCGCCAAAGCCCGTTGCCTAGGAGTGACATTTGACTCTTTCCTTTTACATTCACATTCACGGCATGGCCAAAATGTGTTGCTTCTTCCTCCGTAATATTGGCAAGATCCACTCTTTCCTCTGACAAATCTACTGCAAAAACGCTAATGCTTGCCCTTACCCTCTCCTGTCTGGATTATTGTAACATACTGCAACAGGCCTCCCTGCCTCACAACTTTCTCCTTTTCAATCTATCCAAACTTTGGCTCCTAGAATCATTTCACTTTCTCCTAAAACAATATCCGCTCATCTCCTCCTTAAATCCCTCTCCTGGCTTCCCATCGGATTTCGGATCCCCTACAAAGTTCTCCTTACTTTCAAGTCTCTCCACTCACCAGCTCCTTCCTACTTATCAGCTTTGATCTCTGCCTATGCCCCAGCTCGTCTCCTGCTCTCTACTCATAACTGTCTCCTTTCCATACCTTTCCCCTCTACACCTCTCCCTCACCTTAAACCCTCAGTGCCCCTTACCTGTGGAACTCCCTCACACTCAGTGTACGCCAAGGACCTTCTTGCCCAACCTTCAAGACAAAGCTGAAAACCCACCTCTTAAATGAAGCATCCCAATAACCTGGACATCTAGCTAGCATACCAGTGTCACTCCTACCAATGACTGCCATCTACTGCACTTATTCCCTCACCTGCCGTCTCTGTAACTCTCCCAACATACCACTTCGAGTATAAGCTCTCTGGGGCAGGGATTTCCAGTTGCGCTTATTATAATTCCCTGTACTGTATTGTCTTTGTAAAGTGTCGAGTACACTGTGTGGGCTCTATATAAAGATACACACACATACAATTCACATGACCCAATAAAACAAATTATTCATATGACACAAATAATTGCATATTTTCCCTAAGGGGGACGAAATCTTTCAAAGGAAGCAAGTTGTTTATAATTTTTCTATTTTAAAATCCAAACGTCAGCACCTTGTGACATCTCCCTGTACCAAAATTAGATTGTAAGCTCTGCGGGGCAGGGTCGCCTTCTGCCTGCAGATTTCTATCAACACACAGTGCTACATAAAAAAATTATTATATTATCCCCACTGTACCCAATCGTAACCTTGGCTCTCACACTACTTGTGTCCCATCCCATCCTGTACCACCCGATACACCAAGTGACATCTCCAACATCCCATCCTGTACCACCAGACACACCAAGTGACATCTCCAACATCCCATCCTGTACCAGCAGATACACTAAGTGACATCTCCAACATCCCATTCTGTACCACCAGACACACCAAGTGACATCTCCAACATCCCATCCTGTACCAGCAGACACACCAAGTGACATCTCCAACATCCCATCCAGTACCAGCAGATACACCAAGTGACATCTCGAACATTCCATCCTGTACCACCCGATACACCAAGTGACATCTCGAACATTCCATCCTGTACCACCCGATACACCAAGTGACATCTCCAACATCCCATCCTGTACCAGCAGACACACCAAGTGACATCTCCAACATCCCATCCTGTACCATCCGATGCACCAAGTGACATCTCCAACATCCCATCCTGTACCACCAGACACACCAAGTGACATCTCCAACATCCCATCCTGTACCAACAGATACACCAAGTGACATCTCCAACATCCCATTCTGTACCACCAGACACACCAAGTGACATCTCCAACATCCCATCCTGTACCAGCAGATACACCAAGTGACATCTCGAACATTCCATCCTGTACCACCAGACACACCAAGGGACATTACACTTCTACAGCATCTCCAACATTCCATTCCTGTATTCATCTTCACCTCCAGACTTTCATTAGCAACAGTGGAAGAGAAGACCCAGTGAGAATGTGGAAGACACGCATCTTTCTCCTGATACACTGATTCACTTCCTCCCACCGTTTAACCCATCGATATTCAATCAACGCATTTCCCATAACAGAGTCCTCAATGCATTTTGTAGCCTCCCAAACCAAATAGGTAGAAAACCCAACGTAAGTTGTATTACAAATATATACAAAAAAACGGGAACAATGGACATTTGGATGAGTTACAGTACCTCTGATCCGTCGGACTGTAGTCTCCTGTTCGTATCAGTCACTTGGTTCTGCAAAAAAGAAAACGCATTATACCAATCAATTGTCTGGAATTTAGTACGTGTTAATGTGCAGAGCATCTGTTGTGTTTCCTACAGCTTTATGTCACTACCAAACAGTACCATGACTTAGGCTAAGGCCCCGCTGCCTCAGACCACGCGCCCGCACTGCAGACATGCGGCGTGTGGAGAGGAAATTGACCGCTACCTGCAGTCTGCAGTTTGAGCAGAGGGCTCTCGTGCTTCCCCCTCCCCCACCCCCGTCGGTCCCTCTCTCACTCCCGGAGCCCCTCGCACTCTGAACAAAGCAAGTCAGGAGTCCCAGGGGTGAACAGCACACAGGGAAGCACACACACAGTCACACGTGGGGGAGGAGCAGCACACAGGGAAGCGCACACACACAGTCACACGTGGGGGAGGATCAGCACACAGGGAAGCACACACACAGTCACACGTGGGGGAGGATCAGCACACAGGGAAGCACATACACAGTCACACGGGGGGGAGGATCAGCACACAGGGAAGCACACACACAGTCACACGTGGGGGAGGATCAGCACACAGGGAAGCACACACACAGTCACATGTGGGGGAGGATCAGCACACAGGGAAGCACACACCCAGTCACACGTGGGGGAGGATCAGCACACAGGGAAGCACACACACAGTCACACGTGGGGGAGGATCAGCACACAGGGAAGCGCACACACAGTCACACGTGGGGGAGGATCAGCACACAGGGAAGCGCACACACTGTCACACGTGGGGGAGGATCAGCACACAGGGAAGCACACACACAGTCACACGTGGGGGAGGATCAGCACACAGGGAAGCACACACACAGTCACACGTGGGGGAGGATCAGCACACAGGGAAGCACACACACAGTCACACGTGGGGGAGGATCAGCACACAGGGAAGCACACACACAGTCACACGTGGGGGAGGATCAGCACACAGGGAAGCACACGGAGCCCCCCTCCTCCCGGAGCAGGGGCAGCCTGCGAAACGGGCACCAGAGGAGGGGGGGGGGGCGCTATGCACGGCTGCACAGACTTCCCTCCCGTAGCTCCAGACAGCTCCCCTCCTCATTGGCTCACTGCGAGGCCACGTGACGCGTCGCTGCTTGGGATCACGATCCTCGTGTATCCCCTGCTGGCTGACGCGTCACAGTGCGCAGCGAGCCTTGCAGCGAGGAGGGACTGGGGCCAGCTCGGGAGGAACTCCGGTCTGGTAAGTGACCCGCACGCGTCGCCGGAGGCAGCGGGACCCAGGCCTAACCCTCGTCATGCAGAAGAGACACAAGTGGTTATCTTCTCAAGGAGGAATTCGTGAACTCTCTATTTAAGGGTCTCACAATGTAGGGAAACTCGAAATATTAACTTTTGTCCCTGAGAGACAAAGATTGCTGGAGGAAGGCCCCCCCAAAAAATCACGCATATCTACTCTCTTCGTCTTGTCTCATTTCCCATGTAAAAGTTTAAGGCCTGAACAAGAACTTCCCCAATGAAACGAGAGAATCACTGCAGAAAGTATGGGCGCCCATCAAAAAATGATATTCTAAATTGGCGTAGTGGAGAGGGGAGGAGAACGACGGCACCTCTTTTTTACGTATATTTTTCTTGTACCGGTGTTGTAAACCGGATTCCCCAGAGAACAATTCAGCCAGTGTCTTTAAGGTGTTTATTGTTGAAGGATTATTAGCAGCAGTGTGTGTGTGTGTGTGTGTGTGTGTGTGTGTGTGTGTGTGTGTGTACACAGAGGGGGCGGCAGTGTGTGAATATAGATAGCTGCAGTGTAAGAGTATATAGAGGTGGTTTCATGTATTTACCATTTTATTTTAATAAAAAAAACTATATAACTATACAAAAGTGTTTATTATTTATGAAATAAGCCTACATTTAGCCTATAATAGTAATAATCCCCGCAGAACAGGGCATTACTGGCCAATAATGCCCTGGCTGGGTTAAGGTCCCTCGGCTTCGCCTCGGGCCTTCAACTCTTCCAGCCAGGGCATTATTGGCCAGTAATGCCCTGTTCTTCGGGGATTATTACTTCAATATGTAACGTGATTGTTGATGCTTGTAAAGAATTGATACAAAATGGTTGTTTCCCCCCCCCCCCTTTTTTTCTTTTTTGTACCCCTTTTCCCCTCCCATTTGTTTGAAAACTTTAATAAAAACATACGCTTAAATACAACCGCTGATGGACAATATCCCACGAACACTACATAAATTGACATGCAACACTTCTGGGGAGATGTCATCTTCTAAAGATGACAATTTTCCCTAAAATCCTGTATATAGTACAGATGCTTCCAATTATTACAAAGGATAAAGATGAAAAAAATCTAAATAAATTATTCTAGAGTTTTATATGGAAAAAAACAACAACACCACAAAAGAAACGGTGGTGTAACCCCCCCTAACCCCATCAATTAGAGAGGATAATACAGCGGCTCTTCTGAGACATGCGCAGGACTGGATTAACCACACAAATTATTTCCCAATACACGAATTAGACCAACAACTAAGGCCAGATATAAATGTGATATTTCTACTACATATGTCATCTAAAAATATCCCAGTGTCTATAGAAGAAACCCGCTATTATTCAGCGCATACAAAGCATGGTACCGAGCTGGGAACGGGCTCCTTCTACAGAGAGACAAAGCGTTACAGCTGCAGTCTAAACCATCAATGTCAGGAGGGGAACGAGGGCTGCCCCGCTTGTTGCTTGGGAAAAGATGGGACAAGTTACATACTGTAAGCTAGATAACAGAATATACTCGCACCATTTTTTGCATACCTACAGGCCAGACATTACACATGAGAAATTCTAAACCATTAAACAACAGAAGATAGGGATAATCAGCTGGACGATCTTTTCCGTGTGGCGAGTTATAAGCAAACCTCAACCTCCAGTATCTACCAGTGTTTGAAGAAAACAATACATTTTGATAATAAGACGCCTGGTATAGGAGTTTGGCTAATAGACGGCCCGACTCTAAATATGAAAACTATCATAAGACAGTTTGAAAAGTAGCTAAACATGATCCCATCAACAATATACCAAGACATGCACTATAACGTTTTACACAGGATATATTATACTACTCCTAAATTTAGATTTCAAGCGCAATTAGCTCCTGATAGCAAATGTATGAAGTGTGCAGCTGTGGGGGCAGATATTTTGCATGGTCTGTGGAATTGCCCGGTAATCCAGAAATTCTGCTCACAGAATATAAGCAAATATTGCAAAGATTCACTAGACACAAACATACGCGATCTTTCATTTTATAAACCCAGCTACAGAAAGAGCGAGCGAGACTCAAACAGGGAAAAGCACGTTCACACAAATCATAGCCATGGTAGCAAGGAAAACGGTCCTGCAGCAATGGATCCACAACACTTCCCCATCATTAAAACCATGGAGAGGGCATGTGCTTAGTCTATTCACACTGTACTGGGGCGAAGCGACGTCGGACAGAGTAAAACAAGCTGGAGAAGCTCTTCCAAAACGTGGGAGAGCTTTATCGCCACACAATCTGATGAGATCAAGTCCAAAACACAAGAACATTTCCCGCACACGACATGGTTAGCGACGCGCACGCTAGTCAGAAACCCCCCAACACGAATCTGAATGCTTCACCGTCCAAAACCGGGAGTTATAGGGCGGTGGGAAAGCCAGACAAGGCTGCCGACAATAAATATCAACAAACTGATGTTTAGGACACACACCATGTAAATAAATAAAGAAGGGGCTTTGTGACCACGGGAACAAGCTGAGCGTGTTTGAGAGCAGACGACGGATGAACCCGGATGACTTACCAGGAGTGAAACATTCACATTGTGTTATTAACCGGTTGGCAATTTACAGAGCGATTGTTATGTGTTAAATGGCTGTGGTGTTTAATGAATAAAAAAGGTAAAAACTAAAAACAAGAGAGAAACTTACAAAACGTAAAACTAGCGACGCCAGACAGTGTGCATGGAAAAGACGCAGGTTTCCGCGTGTAAGAACGGGAGGTGTAATATGCACAAGGATTGGAAGGGTTCTAATAAAAATATATATATATTTGTTTTTTAAATGGCATTAGGAGTAAAAAAAAAAAAATGCAGACAGCATTGTGTAATACTAAAGACCTGCTTTTATTTATTTATTAATGGGATTTTTCAGGTTTTGCTGCTTTAAAAGAACACAAGTAGCTTTCTGGTTTTCTTGATATACTGTAGAAGGGTTTTTCAGAGCTCTAACAGTATATATTGAAGAACAGCTCCCTAACAAGTCCCCTTTCCCAGGTAAAACCGCGCGGCTGCGTTCTTACAGGGAGGGCGCGCTGATTGCACCTGGGTTCCTGGCCTCCCTGCGATCGGGCGTTTAACCTGCACGTTGTGCGGAGACATGAAGTTGCCAATTACAGACTCTACTCCAGGGCTGGGCAACGCCAGTCCTCAAGGGGCCCCCAACAGGTCAGGTTTTAAGGATATCCCTGCTTCAGCACAGGTGGATAAATAAGTGGCTCAATAAAAGAGCCTGTTTCGGCACAGGTGGCTCTCAATCAGTGGCTGAGCCGCCTGTGCTGAAGCAGGGATATCCTGAAAATCTAACCTGTTGGTGTTCCTTAAGGATTGAAGTAGCCCACCCCTGGGCTACTCCAGGGGTCTCAAACTCGGTCCTCAAGGGCCACCAACAGGCCAGCTTTTATGGCTATCCCTGCTTCAGCACAGGTGGCTCAATCAGTGGCTCAGCCGAAGAGCCACCTGTGCTGAAGCAGGGATATCCTTAAAACCTGACCGGCTGGTGGCCCTTAAGGACCGAGTCTCCTCTGCTATTTTGACACCGTCAACTTATCTCTTCCCTTCCACGGATTTCAATTTGCCATCCACGGGGATATCCCGTCCTGTTTTAACCACGGTTTCTACATGTTCTAGTTCTCTTCATTCCACGGTTTGTTGGCATCTATTGTGGCCATCTCCTCTTGGGATGACCTCGTTATCGTGACGGCCTTTCAGTACCACGCTTACACCGATGACCGCGTGGTTTGAGGAGTGTCGGGTAAGCGGGCTCTCCTTACCTTCAGTTTCTCTGCCTCGCCTCTCACTTTGAGCAGCTCTGTGATGGAGTCCACGAAGCCCTGGTAGTGGAAGTTGCACATCTTCTCGATCTCGCGGTCGTGGTTCCTGATCCGCGCGTCCAGCTTCTCCATGAAGTGGCCGTGCTCCTCGCCATCGTACACGGACCTGAGAGGGAGACATGGGAGACGTCAGAATTACTACAGCAGCAGCAAGAGGACCTCTCTACAACAAATAGAGTGGGGCCAGAGTGGGGCCAGAGTGGGGCCAGAGTGGGGCCAGAGTGGGGCCAGAGTGGGGCCAGAGTGGGGCCAGAGTGGGGCCAGAGTGGGGCCAGAGTGGGGCCAGAGTGGGGCCAGAGTGGGGCCAGAGTGGGGCCAGAGTGGGGCCAGAGTGGGGCCAGAGTGGGGCCAGAGTGGGGCCAGAGTGGGGCCAGAGTGGGGCCAGAGTGGGGCCAGAGTGGGGCCAGAGTGGGGCCAGAGTGGGGCCAGAGTGGGGCCAGGTATGTTTTACTGCTGTACCATTAATACACTTCCAATAAGTAAAACCACTACACTGCATGCAGAGAAATCTCCATTTGGGCCTAAAAAGACCCCCCCAAAAAGCTAGCATTTGTTTTACAAAAAGGATTTGTATGCTCTAAGAAACAAAGAATTGCTCTGGCAGTTTCTGGGGGGGTTATATTTCTCAAATATAGCACTTGACACACCCGAGCAAATACGCCCCATTTACTGACTGCAGCCCAACGAAGCCCCAAGCGTGCGCTCACGTTCTGACACACACGGCGCTATTAGGGCAGTTCTGGGATAATGCACTCAGCGTTGTTCTTTCTGTATACAAAACTAAATAGTCCCGATTGACTCATCTGGACAATAATAAAGACCCGAGGCCCCTTCCATTCAATGGTTAACATTGGTTTCAGAATACAACACAGTGTATGATAAATACAAAGCAGAAAACAAAATACATGGGGTCCTCAACTCCAGTCCTTAAGGGCCACCAACAGGTAAGGTTTTCAGGATATCCCTGCTTCAGCACTGGTGGCTCAATGAGTGGCTCAGTCATTGACTGAGCCACCAGTGCTGAAGCAGGGATATCCTGAAAACCTGACCTGTTGGTGGCCCTTGAAGACTGGAGTTGACCACTCCTGCCTTAGATAACAATACTGGGAAGGATGCTGATCCAGGGAGTAACCCGATTGCCAATTCTGGAGTCAGGAAGGAATGTATTTTTTCCCTAATGAGAGATCATTGGATGATATAACACTGGGGTTTTGTGTTTGCCTTCCTCAATATGGATCAATATACTGTAAGTATAGATATTTTATCCTATATCTGTCGTCTAAATGTAACATAGGTTGAACTTGATGGACAAATGTCTTTTTTCAACCTCATCTACTATGTAACTATGTAACTATGTAACTATGTAACACAGTATATTATAAGAACTATTTCATATAGCACCTTTGTCCCATGGGACTGGAAGCGTGTCACAATTACAGTACAGCGCGCGGTGCGCAGCACACAGGGATTGCTACAGCACAAGCCTCAATGACAAAATACTTCTCAATATGTGCTCAACCCGCTTTACAGTAAGTGTGTTATCAATAAGAAAATCATGGGGCAGGATAAAAACACATTATTTTGGGACGGATTATGAGCCACCACGATGAAGCCTAACGCAGGCGAGGGCTTGTAAAGCGCAGTGACAGGGAACAATGGAAATCCCCTATTAACGGCATACACTGCGTCTGAAAGCACTTTGCGTGGTCACAGGAGTGGGAATGACATTAGGCTGTAGCGTAGGACAAGGTCGCCACCTGGTGGACAATGTTCTAACAAACCGGCAAAGATTCACCCCTGAGAAAAAAGGTACACACATCTTCAGGTCCCTGAGCAAACTGATCACGATTGGTGCAGCAGTGTTATTAACTGAACTATATTAACGATCGTTAGCACATTGTATCACAGCTAGTTCGCCCTGCTGAAGTAAAGAGCAATACACACATGGAGATATGTCCCGTGGGCTCCGATCTCTTGGATTTCTCATACATCGCTTCCTCCCTTCAGAGGTCCTCAACTCCAGCCCTCAAGATCCCCCTCCCCCCCCCCCCCAACGGGTCAGGCTTTCAGGCTTTCAGGATATTCCTGCTTCAGCACAGGTGGCTCAATCAGACCCTGCTTCAGCGCAGGTGGCTCAATCTTCTACTGCGCCTCTGACTGAGCAACCTGTGCTGAAACAGGGATATCCTTAAATCCTGAACTGTTAGGGGTGAGGGGGGAGCTTGAGGAGCAGAGTTGGGGGCCCCTGATTTAGTGAAGCAGGGTAGGAAGTCTTGTTTTTGGTAGGAATGACCCCCACAGGAAGAAGATAAAAACAAGAAACAGCAGCAGAAAGAGTTGCGTCTTCAAACAGCCGATATTGTTAATTAAGAAAGTAATAAAATCCAACTACTACTATGATGAAACCAAATGGTGGATGAAATGGTGGAGACGCAAGGCATAAAAAGATCATTGTACTTTATTCCCGCTATATACCCCAACCGTTTAGTACGTTTATGACCAGAAGGGTCAGCATGATGCATGATGCCCAGTAATGGCACTGATATCCAATACATAACATGTAGATGCATGATACCCAGTAATAGCACCGATATCCAATACAAACACATGTAGATGCATGATGCCCAGTAATGGCACTGATATCCAATACATAACACATGTAGATGCATGATGCCCAGTAATGGCACTGATATCCAATACATAACATGTAGATGCATGATGCCCAGTAATGGCACCGATATCCAATACAAACACATGTAGATGCATGATGCCCAGTAATGGCACTGATATCCAATACATAACATGTAGATGCATGATGCCCAGTAATGGCACTGATATCCAATACATAACATGTAGATGCATGATGCCCAGTAATGGCACTGATAGCCAATACATAACACATGTAGATGCATGATACCCAGTAATGGCACTGATATCCAATACATAACACATGTAGATGCATGATGCAAAGTAATGGCACTGATATCCAATACATAACATGTAGATGCATGATGCCCAGTAATGGCACTGATATCCAATACATAACACATGTAGATGCATGATGCCCAGTAATGGCACTGATATCCAATACATAACACATGTAGATGCATGATGCCCAGTAATGGCACTGATATCCAATACATAACACATGTAGATGCATGATACCCAGTAATGGCACTGATATCCAATACATAACATGTAGATGCATGATGCCCAGTAATGGCACTGATATCCAATACATAACACATGTAGATGCATTATGCCCAGTAATAGCACCGATATCCAATACATAACACATGTAGATGCATGATGCCCAGTAATGGCACTGATATCCAATACATAACACATGTAGATGCATGATACCCAGTAATGGCACTGATATCCAATACATAACACATGTAGATGCATGATGCCCAGTAATGGCACTGATATCCAATACATAACATGTAGATGCATGATGCCCAGTAATGGCACTGATATCCAATACATAACACATGTAGATGCATGATGCCCAGTAATGGCACTGATATCCAATACATAACATGTAGATGCATGATGCCCAGTAATGGCACTGATATCCAATACATAACACATGTAGATGCATGATACCCAGTAATGGCACTGATATCCAATACATAACACATGTAGATGCATGATGCCCAGTAATGGCACTGATATCCAATACATAACATGTAGATGCATGATGCCCAGTAATGGCACTGATATCCAATACAAACACATGTAGATGCATGATGCCCAGTAATGGCACTGATATCCAATACAAACACATATAGATGCATGATGCCCAGTAATGGCACTGATATCCAATACAAACACATATAGATGCATGATGCCCAGTGATGGCACTGATATCCAATACATAACACATGTAGATGCATGATGCCCAGTAATGGCACTGATATCCAATACATACATGTAGATGCATGATGCCCAGTAATGGCACTGATATCCAATACATACATGTAGATGCATGATGCCCAGTAATGGCACTGATATCCAATACATAACATTTATATGCATGATACCCAGTAATAGCACCGATATCCAATACAAACACATGTTGATGCATGATGCCCAGTAATTGCACTGATATCCAATACAAACACATGTAGATGCATGATACCCAGTAATAGCACCGATATCCAATACAAACACATGTAGATGCATGATGCCCAGTAATGGCACTGATATCCAATACATAACACATGGAGATGCATGATACCCAGTAATGGCACTGATATTCAATACATAACACATGTAAATGCATGATGCCCAGTAATGGCACTGATATCCAATACAAACACATGTAGATGCATGATACCCAGTAATAGCACCGATATCCAATACAAACACATGTAGATGCATGATGCCCAGTAATGGCACCGATATCCAATAAAACACATGTAGATGCATGATGCCCAGTAATGGCACCGATATCCAATAGAAACACATGTAGATGCATGATGCCCAGTAATGGTACTGATATCCAATACATAAAACATGTAGATGCATGATGCCCAGTAATGGCACTGATAACCAATACAAACACATGTAGATGCATGATACCCAGTAATGGCACTGATATCCAATACATAACACATGTAGATGCATGATACCCACTAATGGCAATGATATCCAATACATAACACATGTAGATGCATGATGCCCAGTAATGGCACTGATATCCAATACAAAAACATGTAGATGCATGATGCCCAGTAATGGCACTGATTTCCAATACAAACACATGTAGATACATGATGCCCAGTAATGGCACTGATATCCAATACAAACACATGTAGATGCATGATGCCCAGTAATTGCACTGATATCCAATACATAACACATGTAGATGCATGACGCCCAGTAATGGCACTGATATCCAATACATAACACATGTAGATGCATGATACCCAGTAATAGCACCGATATCCAAAACAAAACACATGTACTAGATGCATGATGCCCAGTAATGGCACTGATATCCAATACAAACACATGTAGATGCATGACGCCAAGTAATGGCACCGATATCCAAAACAAACACATGTAGATGCATGATGCCCAGTAATGGCACTGATATCCAATACAAACACATGTAGATGCATGATACCCAGTAATGGCACCGATATCCAATACAAACACATGTAGATGCATGATACACAGTAATGGCACTGATATCCAATACAAACACATGTAGATGCATGATACCCAGTAATGGCACTGATATCCAAAACATAACACGTGTAGATGCATGATGCCCAGTAATGGCACTGATATCCAATACATAACACATGTAGATGCATGATGCCCAGTAATGGCACTGATATCCAATACAAACACATGTAGATGCATGATGCCCAGTAATGGCACTGATATCCAATACAAACACATGTAGATGCATGATGCCCAGTAAAGGCACTGATATCCAATGCAAACACATGTAGATGCATGACGCCCAGTAATGGCACTGATATCCAATACAAACACATGTAGATGCATGATGCCCAATAATGGCACTGATATCCAATACAAAAACACATGTAGATGCATGATGCCCAGTAATTGCACTGATATCCAATACATAACACATGTAGATGCATGATGCCCAGTAATGGCACCGATATCCAAAACAAACACATGTAGATGCATGATGTCCAGTAATGGCACTGATATCCAATACATAACACATGTAGATGCATGATACCCAGTAATGGTACTGATATACAATACATAACACATTTAGATGCATGATACCCAGTAATGGTACTGATATCCAATATATAACATGTAGATGCATGATGCCCAGTAATGGTACTGATATCCAATACATAACACATGTAGATGCATGATGCCCAGTAATGGCACTGATATCCAATACATAACACATGTAGATGCATGATGCCCAGTAATGGCACCAATATCCAATACATAACACATGTAGATACATGATGCCCAGTAATGGCACTGATATCCAATACAAACACATGTAGATGCATGATACACAGTAATGGTACCGATATCCAATACAAACACATGTAGATGCATGATGCCCAGTAATGGCACCGATATCCAATACAAACACATGTAGATGCATGATGCCCAGTAATGGCACTGATATCCAATATATAACACATGTAGATGCATGATGCCCAGTAATGGCACTGATATCCATAACAAACACATGTAGATGCATGATGCCCAGTAATAGCACTGATATCCAATACAAACACATGTAGATGCATGATGCCCAGTAATGGCACTGATATCCAATACAAACACATGTAGATGCATGACGCCCAGTAATGGCACTGATATCCAATACATAACACATGTAGATGCATGATACCCAGTAATGGCACTAATATCCAATACAAACACATGTAGATGCATGATGCCCAGTAATGGCACTGATATCCAATACAAACACATGTAGATGCATGATGCCAAGTAATGGCACTGATATCCAATACATAACACATGTAGATGCATGATGCCCAGTAATGGCACTGATATCCAATACATAACACATGTAGATGCATGATGCCCAGTAATGGCACCGATATCCAATACAAACACATGTAGATGCATGACGCCAAGTAATGGCACTGATATCCAATACAAACACATGTAGATGCATGATGCCCAGTAATGGCACTGATATCCAATACAAACACATGTAGATGCATGATGCCCAGTAATGGTACTGATATCCAATACATAACATGTAGATGCATGATGCCCAGTAATGGTATTGATATCCAATACAAACACATGTAGATGCATGATGCCCAGTAATGGTACTGATATCCAATACATAACATGTAGATGCATGATGCCCAGTAATGGTACTGATATCCAATACATAACACGTGTAGATGCATGATACCCAGTAATAGCACTGATATCTAATACAAACACATGTAGATGCATGACGCCAAGTAATGGCACTGATATCCAATACAAACACATGTAGATGCATGATGCCCAGTAATGGCACTGATATCCAAAACAAACACATGTAGATGCATGATGCCCAGTAATGGCACTGATATCCAATACAAACACATGTAGATGCATGACGCCCAGTAATGGCACTGATATCCAATACAAACACATGTAGATGCATGACGCCCAGTAATGGCACTGATATCCAAAACAAACACATGTAGATGCATGATGCCCAGTAATGGCACTGATATCCAATACATAACACATGTAGATGCATGATGCCCAGTAATGGCACTGATATCCAAAACAAACACAAGTAGATGCATGATGCCCAGTAATGGCACTGATATCCAATACATAACACATGTAGATGCATGATACCCAGTAATAGCACAGATATCCAATACAAACACATGTAGATGCATGATGCCCAGTAATGGCACTGATATCCAATACAAACACATGTAGATGCATGATGCCCAGTAATGGCACTGATATCCAATACAAACACATGTAGATGCATGATGCCCAGTAATGGCACTGATATCCAATACATAACACATGTAGATGCATGATGCCCAGTAATGGCACTGATATCCTATACAAACACATGTAGATGCATGATGCCCAGTAATGGCACTGATATCCAATACATAACACATGTAGATGCATGATACCCAGTTATGGCACTGATATCCAATACATAACACATGTAGATGCATGATACCCAGTAATAGCACAGATATCCAATACAAACACATGTAGATGCATGATGCCCAGTAATGGCACTGATATCCAATACAAACACATGTAGATGCATGATGCCCAGTAATGGCACTGATATCCAATACATAACACATGTAGATGCATGATGCCCAGTAATGGCACTGATATCCTATACAAACACATGTAGATGCATGATGCCGAGTAATGGCACTGATATCCAATACATAACACATGTAGATGCATGATGCCCAGTAATGGCACTGATATCCTATACAAACACATGTAGATGCATGATGCCCAGTAATGGCACTGATATCCAATACATAACACATGTAGATGCATGATGCCCAGTAATGGCACCGATATCCAATACAAACACATGTAGATGCATGATGCCCAGTAATGGCACTGATATCCAATACAAACACATGTAGATGCATGATGCCCAGTAATGGTACTGATATCCAATACAAACACATGTAGATGCATGATGCCCAGTAATGGCCCCGATATCCAATACATAACACATGTAGATACATGATACCCAGTAATGGCACCGATATCCAATACAAACACATGTAGATGCATGACGCCAAGTAATGGCACTGATATCCAATACAAACACATGTAGATGCATGATGCCCAGTAATGGCACTGATATCCAATACAAACACATGTAGATGCATGATGCCCAGTAATGGCACTGATATCCAATACATAACACATGTAGATGCATGATGCCCAGTAATGGCACCGATATCCAATACAAACACATGTAGATGCATGACGCCAAGTAATGGCACTGATATCCAATACAAACACATGTAGATACATGATACCCAGTAATGGCACCGATATCCAATACAAACACATGTAGATGCATGATGCCCAGTAATGGCACCGATATCCAATACAAACACATGTAGATGCATGATGCCCAGTAATGGCACTGATATCCAATACATAACACATGTAGATGCATGATACCCAGTAATGGCACTGATATCCAATACATAACACATGTAGATGCATGATGCCCAGTAATGGCACTGATATCCAATACATAACATGTAGATGCATGATGCCCAGTAATGGCACAGATATCCAATACATAACACATGTAGATGCATGATGCCCAGTAATGGCACTGATATCCAATACATAACATGTAGATGCATGATGCCCAGTAATGGCACTGATATCCAATACATAACACATGTAGATGCATGATACCCAGTAATGGCACTGATATCCAATACATAACACATGTAGATGCATGATGCCCAGTAATGGCACTGATATCCAATACATAACATGTAGATGCATGATGCCCAGTAATGGCACTGATATCCAATACATAACACATGTAGATGCATGATGCCCAGTAATGGCACTGATATCCAATACAAACACATGTAGATGCATGATGCCCAGTAATGGCACTGATATCCAATACAAACACATGTAGATGCATGATGCCCAGTAATGGCACTGATATCCAATACAAACACATATAGATGCATGATGCCCAGTAATGGCACTGATATCCAATACAAACACATATAGATGCATGATGCCCAGTGATGGCACTGATATCCAATACATAACACATGTAGATGCATGATGCCCAGTAATGGCACTGATATCCAATACATACATGTAGATGCATGATGCCCAGTAATGGCACTGATATCCAATACATACATGTAGATGCATGATGCCCAGTAATGGCACTGATATCCAATACATAACATTTATATGCATGATACCCAGTAATAGCACCGATATCCAATACAAACACATGTTGATGCATGATGCCCAGTAATTGCACTGATATCCAATACAAACACATGTAGATGCATGATACCCAGTAATAGCACCGATATCCAATACAAACACATGTAGATGCATGATGCCCAGTAATGGCACTGATATCCAATACATAACACATGGAGATGCATGATACCCAGTAATGGCACTGATATTCAATACATAACACATGTAAATGCATGATGCCCAGTAATGGCACTGATATCCAATACAAACACATGTAGATGCATGATACCCAGTAATAGCACCGATATCCAATACAAACACATGTAGATGCATGATGCCCAGTAATGGCACCGATATCCAATAAAACACATGTAGATGCATGATGCCCAGTAATGGCACCGATATCCAATAGAAACACATGTAGATGCATGATGCCCAGTAATGGTACTGATATCCAATACATAAAACATGTAGATGCATGATGCCCAGTAATGGCACTGATAACCAATACAAACACATGTAGATGCATGATACCCAGTAATGGCACTGATATCCAATACATAACACATGTAGATGCATGATACCCACTAATGGCAATGATATCCAATACATAACACATGTAGATGCATGATGCCCAGTAATGGCACTGATATCCAATACAAAAACATGTAGATGCATGATGCCCAGTAATGGCACTGATTTCCAATACAAACACATGTAGATACATGATGCCCAGTAATGGCACTGATATCCAATACAAACACATGTAGATGCATGATGCCCAGTAATTGCACTGATATCCAATACATAACACATGTAGATGCATGACGCCCAGTAATGGCACTGATATCCAATACATAACACATGTAGATGCATGATACCCAGTAATAGCACCGATATCCAAAACAAAACACATGTACTAGATGCATGATGCCCAGTAATGGCACTGATATCCAATACAAACACATGTAGATGCATGACGCCAAGTAATGGCACCGATATCCAAAACAAACACATGTAGATGCATGATGCCCAGTAATGGCACTGATATCCAATACAAACACATGTAGATGCATGATACCCAGTAATGGCACCGATATCCAATACAAACACATGTAGATGCATGATACACAGTAATGGCACTGATATCCAATACAAACACATGTAGATGCATGATACCCAGTAATGGCACTGATATCCAAAACATAACACGTGTAGATGCATGATGCCCAGTAATGGCACTGATATCCAATACATAACACATGTAGATGCATGATGCCCAGTAATGGCACTGATATCCAATACAAACACATGTAGATGCATGATGCCCAGTAATGGCACTGATATCCAATACAAACACATGTAGATGCATGATGCCCAGTAAAGGCACTGATATCCAATGCAAACACATGTAGATGCATGACGCCCAGTAATGGCACTGATATCCAATACAAACACATGTAGATGCATGATGCCCAATAATGGCACTGATATCCAATACAAAAACACATGTAGATGCATGATGCCCAGTAATTGCACTGATATCCAATACATAACACATGTAGATGCATGATGCCCAGTAATGGCACCGATATCCAAAACAAACACATGTAGATGCATGATGTCCAGTAATGGCACTGATATCCAATACATAACACATGTAGATGCATGATACCCAGTAATGGTACTGATATACAATACATAACACATTTAGATGCATGATACCCAGTAATGGTACTGATATCCAATATATAACATGTAGATGCATGATGCCCAGTAATGGTACTGATATCCAATACATAACACATGTAGATGCATGATGCCCAGTAATGGCACCGATATCCAATACATAACACATGTAGATGCATGATGCCCAGTAATGGCACCAATATCCAATACATAACACATGTAGATACATGATGCCCAGTAATGGCACTGATATCCAATACAAACACATGTAGATGCATGATACACAGTAATGGTACCGATATCCAATACAAACACATGTAGATGCATGATGCCCAGTAATGGCACCGATATCCAATACAAACACATGTAGATGCATGATGCCCAGTAATGGCACTGATATCCAATATATAACACATGTAGATGCATGATGCCCAGTAATGGCACTGATATCCATAACAAACACATGTAGATGCATGATGCCCAGTAATAGCACTGATATCCAATACAAACACATGTAGATGCATGATGCCCAGTAATGGCACTGATATCCAATACAAACACATGTAGATGCATGACGCCCAGTAATGGCACTGATATCCAATACATAACACATGTAGATGCATGATACCCAGTAATGGCACTAATATCCAATACAAACACATGTAGATGCATGATGCCCAGTAATGGCACTGATATCCAATACAAACACATGTAGATGCATGATGCCAAGTAATGGCACTGATATCCAATACATAACACATGTAGATGCATGATGCCCAGTAATGGCACTGATATCCAATACATAACACATGTAGATGCATGATGCCCAGTAATGGCACCGATATCCAATACAAACACATGTAGATGCATGACGCCAAGTAATGGCACTGATATCCAATACAAACACATGTAGATGCATGATGCCCAGTAATGGCACTGATATCCAATACAAACACATGTAGATGCATGATGCCCAGTAATGGTACTGATATCCAATACATAACATGTAGATGCATGATGCCCAGTAATGGTATTGATATCCAATACAAACACATGTAGATGCATGATGCCCAGTAATGGTACTGATATCCAATACATAACATGTAGATGCATGATGCCCAGTAATGGTACTGATATCCAATACATAACACGTGTAGATGCATGATACCCAGTAATAGCACTGATATCTAATACAAACACATGTAGATGCATGACGCCAAGTAATGGCACTGATATCCAATACAAACACATGTAGATGCATGATGCCCAGTAATGGCACTGATATCCAAAACAAACACATGTAGATGCATGATGCCCAGTAATGGCACTGATATCCAATACAAACACATGTAGATGCATGACGCCCAGTAATGGCACTGATATCCAATACAAACACATGTAGATGCATGACGCCCAGTAATGGCACTGATATCCAAAACAAACACATGTAGATGCATGATGCCCAGTAATGGCACTGATATCCAATACATAACACATGTAGATGCATGATGCCCAGTAATGGCACTGATATCCAAAACAAACACAAGTAGATGCATGATGCCCAGTAATGGCACTGATATCCAATACATAACACATGTAGATGCATGATACCCAGTAATAGCACAGATATCCAATACAAACACATGTAGATGCATGATGCCCAGTAATGGCACTGATATCCAATACAAACACATGTAGATGCATGATGCCCAGTAATGGCACTGATATCCAATACATAACACATGTAGATGCATGATGCCCAGTAATGGCACTGATATCCTATACAAACACATGTAGATGCATGATGCCGAGTAATGGCACTGATATCCAATACATAACACATGTAGATGCATGATGCCCAGTAATGGCACTGATATCCTATACAAACACATGTAGATGCATGATGCCCAGTAATGGCACTGATATCCAATACATAACACATGTAGATGCATGATGCCCAGTAATGGCACCGATATCCAATACAAACACATGTAGATGCATGATGCCCAGTAATGGCACTGATATCCAATACAAACACATGTAGATGCATGATGCCCAGTAATGGTACTGATATCCAATACAAACACATGTAGATGCATGATGCCCAGTAATGGCCCCGATATCCAATACATAACACATGTAGATACATGATACCCAGTAATGGCACCGATATCCAATACAAACACATGTAGATGCATGACGCCAAGTAATGGCACTGATATCCAATACAAACACATGTAGATGCATGATGCCCAGTAATGGCACTGATATCCAATACAAACACATGTAGATGCATGATGCCCAGTAATGGCACTGATATCCAATACATAACACATGTAGATGCATGATGCCCAGTAATGGCACCGATATCCAATACAAACACATGTAGATGCATGACGCCAAGTAATGGCACTGATATCCAATACAAACACATGTAGATGCATGATGCCCAGTAATGGCACTGATATCCAATACAAACACATGTAGATGCATGATGCCCAGTAATGGTACTGATATCCAATACATAACATGTAGATGCATGATGCCCAGTAATGGTATTGATATCCAATACAAACACATGTAGATGCATGATGCCCAGTAATGGTACTGATATCCAATACATAACATGTAGATGCATGATGCCCAGTAATGGTACTGATATCCAATACATAACACGTGTAGATGCATGATACCCAGTAATAGCACTGATATCTAATACAAACACATGTAGATGCATGACGCCAAGTAATGGCACTGATATCCAATACAAACACATGTAGATGCATGATGCCCAGTAATGGCACTGATATCCAAAACAAACACATGTAGATGCATGATGCCCAGTAATGGCACTGATATCCAATACAAACACATGTAGATGCATGACGCCCAGTAATGGCACTGATATCCAATACAAACACATGTAGATGCATGACGCCCAGTAATGGCACTGATATCCAAAACAAACACATGTAGATGCATGATGCCCAGTAATGGCACTGATATCCAAAACAAACACATGTAGATGCATGATGCCCAGTAATGGCACTGATATCCAATACAAACACATGTAGATGCATGACGCCCAGTAATGGCACTGATATCCAATACAAACACATGTAGATGCATGATGCCCAGTAATGGCACTGATATCCAAAACAAACACATGTAGATGCATGATGCCCAGTAATGGCACTGATATCCAATACATAACACATGTAGATGCATGATGCCCAGTAATGGCACTGATATCCAAAACAAACACAAGTAGATGCATGATGCCCAGTAATGGCACTGATATCCAATACATAACACATGTAGATGCATGATACCCAGTAATAGCACAGATATCCAATACAAACACATGTAGATGCATGATGCCCAGTAATGGCACTGATATCCAATACAAACACATGTAGATGCATGATGCCCAGTAATGGCACTGATATCCAATACATAACACATGTAGATGCATGATGCCCAGTAATGGCACTGATATCCTATACAAACACATGTAGATGCATGATGCCGAGTAATGGCACTGATATCCAATACATAACACATGTAGATGCATGATGCCCAGTAATGGCACTGATATCCTATACAAACACATGTAGATGCATGATGCCCAGTAATGGCACCGATATCCAATACAAACACATGTAGATGCATGATGCCCAGTAATGGCACTGATATCCAATACAAACACATGAGATGCATGATGCCCAGTAATGGTACTGATATCCAATACAAACACATGTAGATGCATGATGCCCAGTAATGGCCCCGATATCCAATACATAACACATGTAGATACATGATACCCAGTAATGGCACTGATATCCAATACAAACACATGTAGATGCATGATACCCAGTAATGGCACTGATATCCAATACAAACACATGTAGATGCATGATACCCAGTAATGGCACCGATATCCAATACATAAGACATGTAGATGCATGATGCCCAGTAATGGCACTGATATCCAATACAAAGACATGTAGATGCATGATCCCCAGTAAGGGTACCGATATCCAATACAAGCACATGTAGATGCATGATGCCCAGTAATGGCACTGATATCCAATACAAACACATGTAGATGCATGATGCCCAGTAATGGCACTGATATCCAATACAAACACATGATACCCAGTAATGGCACTGATATCCAATACATAACACATGTAGATGCATGATGCCCAGTAATGGCACTGATATCAAACACAAACACATGTAGATGCATGATACCCAGATTAGCACCGATATCCAATACATAACATGTAGATGCATGATGCCCAGTAATGGTACTGATATCCAATACATAACACATGTAGATGCATGATGCCCAGTAATGGCACTGATATCCAATACAAACACATGTAGATGCATGATGCCCAGTAATGGCACTGATATCCAATACATAACACATGTAGATGCATGATGCCCAGTAATGGCACCGATATCCAATACAAACACATGTAGATGCATGATGCCCAGTAATGGCACTGATATCCAATACAAACACATGTAGATGCATAATGCCCAGTAATGGCACTGATATCCAATACAAACACATGTAGATGCATGATGCCCAGTAATGGCACTGATATCCAATACATAACACATGTAGATGCATGATGCCCAGTAATGGCACCGATATCCAATACATAACACATGTAGATGCATGATGCCCAGTAATGGCACTGATATCCAATACAAACACATGTAGATGCATGATGCCCAGTAATGGCACTGATATCCAATACAAAAACATGTAGATGCATGATACCCAGTAACAGCACCGATATCCAATACATAACATGTAGATGCATGATGCCCAGTAATGGCACCGATATCCAATACATAACACATGTAGATGCATGATGCCCAGTAATGGCACCGATATCCAATACAAACACATGTAGATGCATGATGCCCAGTAATGGCACTGATATCCAATACAAACACATGTAGATACACAATGCCCAGTAATGGCACTGATATCCAATACAAACACATGTAGATGCATGATGCCCAGTAATGGCACTGATATCCAATACATAACACATGTAGATGCATGATGCCCAGTAATGGCACTGATATCCAATACATAACACATGTAGATACATGATACCCAGTAATGGCACTGATATCCAATACAAACACATGTAGATGCATGATGCCCAGTAATGGCACTGATATCCAATACAAACACATGTAGATGCATGATACCCAGTAATGGCACTGATATCCAATACATAACATGTAGATGCATGATACCCAGTAATAGCACCGATATCCAATACAAACACATGTAGATGCATGATGCCCAGTAATGGCACTGATATCCAATACATAACACATGTAGGTGCATGACACCCAGTAATGGCACTGATATCCAATACAAACACATGTAGATGCATGATGCCCAGTAATGGCACTGATATCCAATACAAACACATGTAGATGCATGACACCCAGTAATGGCACTGATATCCAATACATAACACATGTAGATGCACGATACCCAGTAATGGCAATGATATCCAATACATAACATGTAGATGCATGATACCCAGTAATGGCACTGATATCCAATACAAACACATGATACCCAGTAATGGCACCGATATCCAATACAAACACATGTAGATGCATGATGCCCAGTAATGGCACTGATATCCAATATATAACACATGTAGATGCATGATGCCCAGTAATGGCACTGATATCCAATACATAACACATGTAGATGCATGATGCCCAGTAATGGCACTGATATCCTATACAAACACATGTAGATGCATGATGCCGAGTAATGGCACTGATATCCAATACAAACACATGTAGATGCATGATGCCCAGTAATGGCACTGATATCCAATACATAACACATGTAGATGCATGATGCCCAGTAATGGCACTGATATCCTATACAAACACATGTAGATGCATGATGCCGAGTAATGGCACTGATATCCAATACATAACACATGTAGATGCATGATGCCCAGTAATGGCACTGATATCCAATACAAACACATGTAGATGCATGATGCCCAGTAATGGTACTGATATCCAATACAAACACATGTAGATGCATGATGCCCAGTAATGGCCCCGATATCCAATACATAACACATGTAGATACATGATACCCAGTAATGGCACTGATATCCAATACAAACACATGTAGATGCATGATACCCAGTAATGGCACTGATATCCAATACAAACACATGTAGATGCATGATACCCAGTAAGGGCACCGATATCCAATACATAAGACATGTAGATGCATGATGCCCAGTAATGGCACTGATATCCAATACAAAGACATGTAGATGCATGATCCCCAGAAAGGGTACCGATATCCAATACAAGCACATGTAGATGCATGATGCCCAGTAATGGCACTGATATCCAATACAAACACATGTAGATGCATGATGCCCAGTAATGGCACTGATATCCAATACAAACACATGATGCCCAGTAATGGCACTGATATCAAACACAAACACATGTAGATGCATGATACCCAGTAATAGCACCGATATCCAATACATAACATGTAGATGCATGATGCCCAGTAATGGTACTGATATCCAATACATAACACATGTAGATGCATGATGCCCAGTAATGGCACTGATATCCAATACATAACACATGTAGATGCATGATGCCCAGTAATGGCACCAATATCCAATACATAACACATGTAGATGCATGATGCCCAGTAATGGTACTGATATCCAATACATAACACATGTAGATGCATGATGCCCAGTAATGGCACTGATATCCAATACAAACACATGTAGATGCATGATGCCCAGTAATGGCACCGATATCCAATACATAACATGTAGATGCATGATGCCCAGTAATGGTACTGATATCCAATACATAACACATGTAGATGCATGATGCCCAGTAATGGCACTGATATCCAATACAAACACATGTAGATGCATGATGCCCAGTAATGGCACTGATATCCAATACAAACACATGTAGATGCATGATGCCCAGTAATGGCACCGATATCCAATACATAACACATGTAGATGCATGATGCCCAGTAATGGCACTGATATCCAATACAAACACATGTAGATGCATGATGCCCAGTAATGGCACTGATATCCAATACAAAAACATGTCGATGCATGATACCCAGTAACAGCACCGATATCCAATACATAACATGTAGATGCATGATGCCCAGTAATGGCACCGATATCCAATACATAACACATGTAGATGCATGATGCCCAGTAATGGCACCGATATCCAATACAAACACATGTAGATGCATGATGCCCAGTAATGGCACTGATATCCAATACAAACACATGTAGATACACAATGCCCAGTAATGGCACTGATATCCAATACAAACACATGTAGATGCATGATGCCCAGTAATGGCACTGATATCCAATACATAACACATGTAGATGCATGATGCCCAGTAATGGCACTGATATCCAATACATAACACATGTAGATACATGATACCCAGTAATGGCACTGATATCCAATACAAACACATGTAGATGCATGATGCCCAGTAATGGCACTGATATCCAATACAAACACATGTAGATGCATGATACCCAGTAATGGCACTGATATCCAATACATAACATGTAGATGCATGATACCCAGTAATAGCACCGATATCCAATACAAACACATGTAGATGCATGATGCCCAGTAATGGCACTGATATCCAATACATAACATGTAGATGCATGATACCCAGTAATAGCACTGATATCCAATACATAACACATGTAGGTGCATGACACCCAGTAATGGCACTGATATCCAATACAAACACATGTAGATGCATGATGCCCAGTAATGGCACTGATATCCAATACATAACATGTAGATGCATGACACCCAGTAATGGCACTGATATCCAATACATAACACATGTAGATGCACGATACCCAGTAATGGCAATGATATCCAATACATAACATGTAGATGCATGATACCCAGTAATGGCACTGATATCCAATACAAACACATGATACCCAGTAATGGCACTGATATCCAATACAAACACATGTAGATGCATGATGCCCAGTAATGGCACCGATATCCAATACATAACACATGATACCCGGTAATGGCACTGTTATCCAATACATAACACATGGAAATGCATGATGCCCAGTAATGGCACCGATATCCAATACATAACACATGGAAATGCATGATGCCCAGTAATGGCACCGATATCCAATACATAACACATGTAGATGCATGATACGCAGTAATGGCACGGATATCCAATACATAACATATGTAGATGCATGATGCCCAGTAAGGGCACGGATATCCAATACATAACACATGTAGATGCATGATGCCCAGTAATGGCACTGATATCCAATACATAACACATGGAAATGCATGATGCCCAGTAATGGCACTGATATCCAATACATAACACATGTAGATGCATGATGCCCAGTAATGGCACCGATATCCAATACATAACACATGTAGATGCATGATGCCCAGTAATGGCACCGATATCCAATACATAACACATGTAGATGCATGATGCCCAGTAATGGCACCGATATCCAATACATAACACATGTAGATGCATGATGCCCAGTAATGGCACTGATATCCAATACATAACACATGTAGATGCATGATGCCCAGTAATGGCACTGATATCCAATACATAAAACATGTAGATGCATGATACCCAGTAATGGCACCGATATCCAATACATAACACATGTAGATGCATGATACCCAGTAATGGCACTGATATCCAATACAAACACATGGAGATGCATGATGCCCAGTAATGGCACTGATATCCAATACATAACATATGTAGATGCATGATGCCCAGTAATGGCACTGATATCCAATACAAACACATGGAGATGCATGATGCCCAGTAATGGCACCGATATCCAATACATAACATGTAGATGCATGATGCCCAGTAATGGCACTGATATCCAATACATAACACATGTAGATGCATGATGCCCAGTAATGGCACCGATATCCAATACATAAAACATGTAGATGCATGATGCCCAGTAATGGCACTGATATCCAATACATAAAACATGTAGATGCATGATACCCAGTAATGGCACTGATATCCAATACATAACACATGTAGATGCATGATACCCAGTAATGGCACCGATATCCAATACATAACACATGTAGATGCATGATGCCCAGTAATGGCACTGATATCTAATACAAACACATGATGCCCAGTAATGGCACTGATATCCAATACAAACACATGATACCCAGTAATGGCACCGATATCTAATACATAACACATGTAGATGCATGATGCCCAGTAATGGCACTGATATCTAATACAAACACATGATGCCCAGTAATGGCACTGATATCCAATACATAAAACATGTAGATGCATGATGCCCAGTAATGGCACTGATATCCAATACATAAAACATGTAGATGCATGATGCCCAGTAATGGCACTGATATCTAATACAAACACATGATGCCCAGTAATGGCACTGATATCCAATACATAACACATGTAGATGCATGATGCCCAGTAATGGCACCGATATCCAATACATAAAACATGTAGATGCATGATGCCCAGTAATGGCACTGATATCCAATACATAAAACATGTAGATGCATGATGCCCAGTAATGGCACTGATATCTAATACAAACACATGATGCCCAGTAATGGCACTGATATCCAATACATAACACATGTAGATGCATGATGCCCAGTAATGGCACCGATATCCAATACATAAAACATGTAGATGCATGATGCCCAGTAATGGCACTGATATCCAATACATAAAACATGTAGATGCATGATACCCAGTAATGGCACTGATATCCAATACATAACACATGTAGATGCATGATACCCAGTAATGGCACCGATATCCAATACATAACACATGTAGATGCATGATGCCCAGTAATGGCACTGATATCTAATACAAACACATGATGCCCAGTAATGGCACTGATATCCAATACAAACACATGATACCCAGTAATGGCACCGATATCTAATACATAACACATGTAGATGCATGATGCCCAGTAATGGCACTGATATCTAATACAAACACATGATGCCCAGTAATGGCACTGATATCCAATACAAACACATGATACCCAGTAATGGCACCGATATCTAATACATAACACATGTAGATGCATGATGCCCAGTAATGGCACTGATATCTAATACATAACACATGTAGATGCATGATGCCCAGTAATGGCACTGATATCTAATACAAACACATGATGCCCAGTAATGGCACTGATATCCAATACAAACACATGATACCCAGTAATGGCACCGATATCCAATACAGAACAACCACCACATTGCATGGTCCGGCATGCATCATATTCCTTCCATTTATATCCATGTATTCTGTGCTCAGAAGACTTTGGTAAATGCAAATAAAGAGAGAGCATATTCCCAAAGTGGACTTAGACCAAGGGTGGGCAACTCCATCAGGCCAGGTTTTCAGGATAGCCCTGCTTCAGCACAGGTGCTCAGTCGACTGAGCCACCTGCGCTGAAGCAGGGATATCCTGAAAACCTCACCTGTTGGTGGCCTGGAGTTGCCCACCCGGGAGTTAGACACTTATTTACATGGGCACACACTGGGAACATGGGGATGGCCTTTTCATTGTACCTCTTGGCTGGTGTAAATTCTGGGTGCCTGCCTCTATCCCCCTGACTTCCAGCAGCGGCTCCGACACAGTTTCTCTTTCCCTTCAAAGCCAGCACCAGCACGGCAGGGGGAAGATGCACGGCCCCGGGAGACGGGGGAGACGGGAGGGACGGTGCTGGGTTAGGGGTCCCGTGGGCACTGTGCCTCGCAAGGGTTTTGACTACTTTATAGTACATATTTATTTTATTGAAAAAGCTGTCACATTGGGGCGGGGGGGAGGGGGGAGAGAAGAGCGCACGGGGAGTCGGCTGTTACTGGGGGCGCACAGGGAGTCGGCTGTTACAGGGGCCGCACGGGGAGTCGGCTGTTACTGGGGGCGCACAGGGAGTCGGCTGTTACAGGGGGCGCACAGGGAGTCGGCTGTTACAGGGGGGCGCACGGGGAGTCGGCTGTTACAGGGGGCGCACAGGGAGTCAGCTGTTACAGGGGGGCGCACGGGGAGTCGGCTGTTACAGGGAGTCGGCTGTTACAGGGGGGCACACGGGGATTCGGCTGTTACAAGGGGGCGCACGGGGATTCGGCTGTTACAGGGGGGCGCACGGGGATTCGGCTGTTACAGGGGGCGCACGGGGAGTCGGCTGTTACAGGGGGCGCACGGGGAGTCAGCTGTTACAGGGGGGCGCACGGGGAGTCGGCTGTTACAGGGGGCACATGGGTAGTCAGCTGTTACAGGGGGGGCGCACGGGGAGTCGGCTGTTACAGGGGGGCCGCACGGGGAGTCGGCTGTTACAGTGGGGCGCAGGGGGAGTCGGCTGTAACAGGGAGGCGCACGGGGAGTTGGCTATTATGGGCGCACGGGGAGTCGGCTGTTACAGGGGGAGCGCACGAGGAGTCGGCTGTTACAGGGGGAGCGCACGGGGAGTCGGCTGTTACAGTGGGGCGCAGGGGGAGTCGCCTGTTACAGGGGGAGCGCACGGGGAGTCGGCTGTTACAGGGGGAGCGCCCGGGGAGTCGGCTGTTACAGGGGGAGCGCACGGGGAGTCGGCTGTTACAGGGGGAGGGCACGGGGAGTCGGCTGTTACAGGGGGGAGGGCACGGGGAGTCGGCTGTTACGGGCGCACGAGGAGTCGGCTGTTACTGGGGGCGCACGGGGAGTCGGCTGTTACTGGGGGCGCAGGGGGAGTTGGCTGTTACAGGGGGCGCACGAGGAGTCGGCTGTTACAGGGGGGCGCACAGGGAGTCTGCTGTTACAGGGGGGCGCACAGGGAGTCGGCTATTACAGGGGGGAGCACAGGGAGTCGGCTGTTACAGGGGGGCGCACGGGGAGTCGGCTGTTACAGGGGGGCGCACGGGGAGTCGGGTGTTACAGGGTGGAGCGCACGGGGAGTCGGCTGTTACAGGGTGGAGCGCACGGGGAGTCGGCTGTTACAGGGTGGAGCGCACGGGGAGTCGTGTGTGTGTGTATATATATATACACACACACGTGTGTGTATATATATATATACACACACACGTGTGTGTATATATATATATACACACACACACACGTGTGTGTGTGGTGTGGTGTGTGTGTGTGGTGTGTGTGTGTGGTGTGTGTGTGTGGTGTGTGTGTGGTGTGTGTGTTACATTTATTACACACACACACACACACACACACACACACACACACACTAAAATCCATATTAGGTACTCAATTATGTTCATTATTTTCTAATTTCCAGCAGCCTAGGTTCCAGCCCTAATGGTTAGCAAGCTGAATGAGTCACATGGAAAAATAGTGCAGAACACCGAAATGTTAAATGTCAACTTTGCCCTATCCATCAAATGAAAATAAAATTAGCATGGGCTGCTGCTTTATATTACAGAATATAGGAAGTTGTGCAACTGAGGGTGGGCTATTCAGTCCAATAAGTACAACACAAAGTACAAGATGTTCCCTAAGGATACCAACAGAAACGCACGTGTCTCGCTGGGATATTATTATATGCCGTGGAAAGGGTTTCTTTACTCACAATAACACACAAAGCAGCACACAGTGTTAAGCTGGAATTACATAGACCACAGGGAACCATTGAATTCTGCGCGGTTAAACCATCTTGGACAATTGGCCAGAGAAGGTCGGCCAGAGAAGGTCGGCCAACGGCCTTGACCAACTTCTATGACCGGAAGAGACTCCATGAACCAAGGTCCCTTTCCTTCTAACAATGCAAGAACCGCCAATACCGATGCAGAACAAATGTATTCGTGTCTTTAGTGGCAGCACTGAAGGCTTCTGGGAGATTACAGCACAGGTGTCTATGGAGCAAGCTGCCTCCGCAACACCTTGCGCCCAGCATTGTGAGGGGGCGCGTGCAAAGTATTGTGCGTGCCATGTTGCGCTTTGCAACTTCGCAATTCCACTACCAAGGTGGAAAATCAGGACAACGAGAAAACAGGCACCAAGAAAGAGGACAAGCTCCGCTCGCTGGCAATGGAGTCGGTGCGGACATCTATCCCCTTGGCAAACAGTCCCCAATCCCATTCTCCGTGTCTCTTCATGGAAATGTTTATTTGTGATCAAAACAAAATGCAAAAAAACGAGTGACCGAGGTAAAGAAGTTCCATGTCCCTGAGCCAAACCGCCAGAGCTATTAGACCCCCATGAAAAAAAACCCTATTTAGCAGCAGAACCGAATCCAAGACACTAAATAAAAGAAATCGGCTGGAACGGAGCATGGCTCTCGCTGGTGGTAACGAAACAAAAGGTTCTTGTATTTTTGTTTTCAATTATGGAAGCTGTTGGTTTCAATTAAAAGAGCAGAAGAAGAGGGGGGGGAGAGAGAGAGGCCGTTACAGTGACGGGAAAGTCTTCTGGGCAGCTTCTTCTTTATACAAGGTTTATCTTGTGGGGGGTGTCTGATTACTAAAGCCATCTTCGTCTCGTTAGGAGACATAACAACACTAATCCTGTTTATTCCCCAAAAGTTAAAAATAAAGAGCAGCAGACGAGAGCAGGAGGAGGAGGTGGGTGGGAAAATGGGAGAATTGCACCCGCCGCTGTAAGGCATTATCAGCTCTCCGGCGTCGCTAGCGAGTCTTACGTGTGGACAGTTGGTAGGAGTTGAGAGTGGGGGCTAGAGCAGCAGGTCAGGTTTTTAAGACTGAGCCGCTGATTGAGCCACCTGTGCTGAAGCAGGGATAGCTGTAAAACCTGACCTATTGGTGGCCCTTGAGGACTGGAGTTGCCCTCCCCTGCTTCAGAGACTCTCCCATGTTTATAGCCAAAGATTAATGCAACTGCCACATATTTTTGATCCCAAATAATGGCCAGCCCTGGCAGGGGGTGCACTTCTGTTAGAAAGACGGTGCCCTGAAACAAAGAGGGTTTAGAGACATCGCTGCAGAACCAGACGTTGCCGTAATTATGTGCAATCAAAGCTTAGCGGAACACGGTACATGCAGCTTCAGCACGGGGACGGATTCCATCCCCTCGCGGGATTCAGCAGCGGCCACAGCTAAAAGTATTACAGGGACAGTCCAAGCTAGGTAAAGACAAATAATTATTATGTAATCAGATCCTTTAGAAATATTCTAATCGTGTAAAGTATCAGTTTGATATATTTGTACCTAGTTTCCAAAAATAAAATAAAATGTACGTGTTGCATTTCTCCAGGAATATTGGATTCAATCACATTAGAGCAGAGGTGGGCAACTCCAGTACTCCAGGGCAACCAACAGCTCAGGTGGTAAGGATATCCCTGCTTCAGCACAGGTGGCTACACCAGTGGCTTAGTCATGACTGAGCCACCTGTGCTGGCGCAGGGATATCCTGAAAACATGGGCTCTTAAGCACTGGAGTTGGCCGCCACTGTGATAAAGCCGCCAGCGCGCATTATTAGGGATTATCACAGGCATTCCACGCCGGCTTCTTGCCATTAAAGAAGCGCAGACACACATGCGGCTTACGTGACACATTCCCTGGTATCGGACCCACAAAATGTAATAAGCAGGACAGAAACACTAACAATGCTCTTCCTTACAAAAGCGTAACCATGCTTACAGCAAAGATGTGGTGGCTATGGTTTCTTTGGCAATGGGGTACATCCCTCTTTTATTCGGGGGCCTCTGCCTGGGGGAGAGACGTGGTTTGCACAGAACAGCGGAGGTGCAACATGTGCACGGCAGTCCCACATTCATGCTGAGCATTTTCTGCCCCACGGACAGGGGAAGTATTTCGCTAGGACGGGCCATCCTTGCAGTCTCCACATTAAACATTCAAAACCGACAAAAATTAAAAAAAAAAATAAAAAAGGATCCACTTATTTTAAAATTAATCAAAAGATTAAAGCCCTTTCCTCCTCGCCACGTGTTCTGCAATCAGCGTTCTCCGCTCGCATGTCTTTATAACAAAGGTTACGGAAATGTGCGTTTCTAGATACAAATATATATCGGGGACAGTACAAGGAGCTTTCAACAGAACTATTCATCCCAAGGGCAGTACAAAGGACTCGGGGCCATCCCTTAATGTTGGAGGAAAGGAGATTTCACCAGCAACAAAGGAAAGGGTTCTTTACAGTAAGGGCAGTTACAGTGTGGAATTCATTACCCATGGAGACTGTGATGGCAGATACAATAGATTTGTTCAAACAAAAAGGTTGGACATCTTTTTAGAAAGGAAAGGTATACAGGGATATACCAAATAAGTATACATGGGAAGAATGTTGATACAGGATTAATCCGATTGCCAAATCTTGGAGTCAGGAAGGAATTTATTTTTCCCCTTATGAGATATCATTGGATGATTTGACTGGGGTTTTTGTTTGCCTTCCTCTGGATCAATAACTAACCGTATTTGTTTCTTTGAGGAGGTAAGTAGGAATTTAGACCAGGGTAATGCCGTTGATGTGGTCTACTTAGATTTTGCAAAGGCTTTTGATACGGTTTCATACAAGAGGTTGGTGTACAAAACAAAGAAAATTGGACTCAGTAATAATATATGCACCTGGATTGAAAACTGGTTAAAGGACAGACAACAGAGGGTTGTCATAAATGGAACTTTTTCAGGTTGGGCTAAAGTCGTGAGTGGAGGACTTCAGGAATCGGTACTGGGACCCCTGCTTTTTAACTTGGTTAATTAATGACCTTGAGGTTGGGATCGAGAGCAAAGTCTCCATCTTTGCTGATGATACTAAATTGTGTAAGGTAATAGAATCAGAGCAGGATGTAATTTCTCTTCAGAAGGACTTGGAGAGACTGGAAACGTGGGCAGGTAAATGGCAGATGAGGTTTAATACAGATAAATGTAAAGTTATGCATTTGGGATGCAAGAATAAAAAGACGACTTACAAATTAAATGGAGATATATTGGGGGAATCCTTGATGGAGAAGGATTTAGGAGTGCTTGTTGACAGCAGGCTTAGCAATAGTGCCCAAAGTCATGCAGTAGCTGCAAAGGCAAACAAAATCTTATCTTGTATCAAACGGGCAATGGATGGAAGGGAAGTAAACATAATTATGCCCCTGTACAAAGCATTAGTAAGACCACACCTTGAATATGGAGTACAATTTTGGGCACCAATCCTAAGAAAATACATTATGGAATTAGAGAGAGTGCAGAGAAGAGCCACCAAATTAATAAAGGGGATGGACATTCTAACTTATGAGGAGAGGCTAGCTAAATTAGATTTATTTACATTAGAAAAGAGGCGTCTAAAAGGGGATACGATAACCAGTGGTTGACAAATCACCAAAAAATCTACTCGCCACACAAAAAAATCTACTCGCCACCTAGTACCAAATGTGTGCTGCTTGGGCCAATATTTACTCGCCCGGGGGTTAAATCCACTCGCCCGGGGCGAGCAAATGTATAGGTTTGTCGAACACTGACGATAACTATATACAAATATATTCGGGGACAATACAAGGAGCTTTCAAAAGAACGATTCATCCCACGGGCAGTACAGAGAAGTCGGGGCTATCCCTTAGGGCTGGGACCCGCTGCGCCCGGCGGCGTGGGCGGCCGCACGAGCGTTCCCCACCAGCAGGGGAATCCTCCCGAGCCGGTCCCCCCTCGCTGCACAGCTCACTACACGCTGTGACGCGTCAGCCGCCAGGGGATTCAAGAGAATTGTAATCCCAAGAGGCGACGCGTCACGTGGTGTGGCTGTGAGCCAATGAGGAGGGGAGGCTTCGGGAAGCGAGAAGGAGAGTGTGGGGGGAAAGCAGCGATTTTAAATAAACTGCAGCACCCAGGAAGTCCCCCCTGCTCCCTCCCACAGACTCTCTCCTCTTGGGGGGGGGTCCCCCTTCCGATTCACCCCCTGCTCCGATCCCCCGGGCTCCGATTCACCCCCCACCCACCCCCGTGTGTATTTGTGAGTGCGTGAGTGCCTGTCTGTGTGTGTGCCTGAGTGCGTGTCTGTGTGTGAGGAGTTGAGGGGCTCAGCGACAGCGGTTGAGGGACTGAGGGGCTGAATGGCTAAGTGGCGGTCCCGCCCCCTCACGTCATGGCTGCGCCCCCCCCCCCATCCGTTTTGACCACCCACCCCCCCCGCTCGCAAAAATTGTCCCTTTGGACCGGAAAAAGCCCCAAGTGCCTCTCCACGCGCCGCCTGTCTGCAATGCGGGCGCGTGGTCATGTTTTGCCAAACATAACGTTTCTCATTGAGGCCAAAAAGGTCTTCCTTTGACTCTTCTGTCGAGAAAACATTGTTCCAGAAGTCTTGTGGATCATCTACGTGCTCTTTGGCGAGCTTCATGGGGCAGTAACGCTCTTTTTAGAGAGCAGTGATTCCTGGCTATCCTTCCATGAACACCATTCTTGTTCAGTATTTTTCTGACGGTTGAGCCATGAACACTCACATTGGCCAAGGCGAGAGTGGCCTGCAGATCCTTGGATGTTACTCTGGGGTGCTTTGTGACTTTATGGATGAATTGCCATTTGTTCTTGGAGAGATTTTTGTAGGGCGACCACTCCTTGGTAGAGTGGCTGTGGTCTTGAACTGTCTCCATTTGTAGACAGTCTGACAGTGGATTGGTGGAGCCCCAAACTCTAAGAAATGGTTTTGTAACCCTTTCCAGACCGATGAGCATCAATAACTGCTTTTCCGAGGTCATCATAGATTTCTTTTGATCGTGGCATTACGTGTTTCCACACACCTGTATGGTGAAGACCAAACTCCTAATGATTCTAATCTTTATATACGATGGGGCCTTCCAAACGCACACCTGAAGATCTACTCAATTATTTAAACACCTGATTCTAATTATCCCCTTTAATTTAGCTGATAAAACCAGGGTTTAACTTACTTTTGCACATACCCAGGCACTTAATTACTCATTGTTTGTCTAATTCACCAAAGGAATATTGAGGTGAAGTCCCCTCAATTAACTAGTGCTACAGAGCATGATACCCACTTGTTGAAATAAATTGCTGCATCCGGATCACATGTTGTAATGAAGTGGTGTGTGGAGCTGTGTAGATTAACCCCTAGTTGGAACACGGTCTGGCAAGGATATGGAGGGTTGTCTGGGGGAAGTCCGGAGACCCACCCAGACCCCTTACATAAATCCAGCAACTATGTGAACCAGTGAACCTGGGGAAGCTCCCACTTGAGTAATAATAATAAAGAACTCACATAAGTCCGTTTTCATCCGGGTGTGTGTGCTCCTCGCTGTATGCAGAGACAGGACAAAATCACCCTTACCAAGGAGGAAGGTGAATCAGCGGGCACGACTACGCAGCAAAAAGTTGCAAAGGCTGGACTGGGCTATAAAAAATCTTTATTAAAGCATGGATTAAAAAAACAAGAGGAGGGGAAACAGGCCCCTGCGCCTCTAACGCGTTTCACCCATACGCGTTTCATACTGGGTGAAACGCGTTAGAGGCGCGGGGGCCTGTTTCCCCTCCTCTTGTTTTTTTAATCCATGCTTTAATAAAGATTTTTTTATAGCCCAGTCCAGCCTTTGCAACTTTTTGCTGCGTAGTCGTGCCCGCTGATTCACCTTCCTCCTTCGTAAGGGTGATTTCGGTTTGTCTAATTCATTATGTTTCAAAAGACATGGAATTGGTTAATCTGAACCCTATTGGATATTTAAGAAAATACTGGTTTTGATTCAAGAAGGTTATCATGGAAAAAATATAGCATTTCCCTAATTATCATTGGGATCACAAGCTCTCGCCACTGTATATTCTTTAACACCGATATCCCCATCTTGCTAAATATATCAACTTCTGCCAAGCTATGGCAAATGTATAGCAAATGGAGCATGGCTGTATACCACCCCTCGTAACTGTAGCCATTGATATTTAAGGTAATACAGTGTAGCTCGGCGTGTAGCCTAGCGGGAGACACAGAATAGGTCATCAGATAGACTCCATCATGTTTCTCAGAGTAACAAGACACCTATAGTAAGGGTAACACTGAGCGGGCAGATTGCAGCACCGTGCTTAGGTCGTTGGCAAAACTCTGCAGGTACCTGTATGCAGCCCGTGCTGTAACATAAGGTAGGTATAGTAAAAAGACTTCTAGCTTATGACCAGGAGTATGACAGCCAGGGGATACCAGCGTGCCAACGTTCGACGCCGCCTGATGACGTCAGAGAGAGCAGTTATAGAGATAGTGGTCCGTGACACCACACGCTAGGTCGAGCAGACAGTCAGACGCGCGTCCGCTTCGATTTTAATCTTTGTTTTAAAATGATTTTTCTTCACCATTAGTAGGGATAGAGCTCGCCTCATGAGTGTGCCTATGCACCGTACGCATGTATTACCTGGCCCTTGGCAAAAGAGTGGTAGAAAGTGCAAAGAAAGCATCAGCAATTGTACTTAACACCCAACAGCCTTCTAATACGAGAATAGAACAAAACTGAAAGGGACGTTTTATTAGCATCAGCATCCCCATCCTTAGGTCTGACTCAGGACACACAGGCCATAGCCGGACTGGAACCACTGGAAGAGGCTCAGACTAGCCATCCATGCCAAGCTAAGCACCTGTTACTAGTGTGAGTGAGAGGGAAGAGAACTCTACTGAGGGGGATTCTCATGTGGATGGGCCTTAACCTCTGGGTGTGCAAGGACACCAGCAGAACTACTAGTCAGGGAAGGGTCGAGGTCAGGCACCAGGTCAGAAACATTCCTCAGCAAATCATGCACAGTTGGATGCTGAAGAGACTTTTCTATTACAAGATTCTGAGGAGGTGAAGGGAATAAGTAAGGCTCAGGGAGATTCATGTACTAACCTTGGTGGCAGTAACCCGATTCACGTTCCTTGCTTGGCCAATGTACACAAGTTGTTTGTTAACCATTTATTGGAGCAGTGTGTAGGCAAATATCAGCATCTAGAAAAATCTGTGCCCAGGTTAAATACTCATGCACACCTCATAATGCCCTATGTCTCTGCCACATCCTAAAACCGGCCACGCAACAAGATCAAAACAGAGTGGAACTCAGTGGAACTCAACACTGTGCTTGCTGGAGTGGTTCTACGAGCTAAACAAAGCAGTGAAGGACGTCATCATGGAGAACTACTACTTTGTAGAGGGGGCATACTTATTACCCATCCCGTGGCATTTGATAGGGGAGCCGTGTGGATTACTCAGGTCATTTGAAACCACAATGGGTTAGCAGTGACAATGCTGGCATCAGCAGTCACCCCACTTACATTACTACAGATAGGACCCCTATTCTCATGCACTACACCGTATTACACAACAAAAAACTGTTAAGCAGTAAGAGTATAATTAATAAAGATTGATTACCCTTCTACCCGTCATAAAACACCTGTGTCCACTGATCACCTCACCCAAGACAAGCACCCCCAGTAGTAGCACAGTGACAAAACTTGCATGCAAATGTATGCCAACATAATCAACATATACATGTGAAATGTCAAAGTGAGAGCCTGGCATTAGTGCCCGCCCTCAGGCTCCAACCACCACGAGTAGTGCCACCTGAGACTTGCCTGTACGTTAGAAAACGGATACTGGCTAGCAAGTGGTAGAAGACTGTTAGCTGTCGCATTTCCAGGTCTCCCAGTAAACACTACTCCCCGACCCCACATCCCCTCAGTAGTGGCCTGACCTTGTCCTTCACTGCCATCTCATCTACGCCTTACTCAACTGGCACAATATTGGAGGCAGCAACATGAAAGTAACCAGTGCCACCGTACCGAGGCACTTCTGGCGTGGTGTACACTGGCTCACTCAGTCCATGACTCTAGCGGCTTCCACTGGCTTGAACATTGGGGTTCCACTGGGTCGAACAAAGCCTGTGTCTGCAGCGCCTGCCCGTAACAGACTCACAAAACTGAAAGCACTGCTGTGTGCTGGGTGAGGGGGAAGAGTAAGGAAGTGTCTTCCCCAACGCATTCCACTCCTTGCCCTCCTGCTGCTGCCAACATGGTGGCTCTAATACTACTACTGGTGGTGGTTTGGGCCTCACAAGGCTGTCTACTTTGAAACTGGGGTGCAAGAAAGCCCCAGCTCCCACAGCCCACCTGCCTCCCAAGTCGTCTCCTCCAGTAGTAAAATAAAAACATAAACAATATAGAGCTAAACTAATATAAAACAAACACAAAAAGGGAAATTCTAATAACAAAAAATAATCAGTAAAATTAAATAAGAAACATCAACACTGAAAACAACAAATGCCCATATAACTAAAAACCTTAAAGCTACCCAACTATAACTAAACCAACTAATTGAACAGCTAACTAGTAGACAACTTTATACTTTTTGTTATCTCTTCCACTCACAACCCACTAACATAAGAACACTCAAAAAAATACGCAACACACACGCACAGACACACAGACACACAGACACACAGAGTCTTACGCTCTCTCCCCTACATCTGGTCACACCCAACATGGAGCAAATGTAGCAGGTCACATGACTGCAAAAATACTTCACACTTAGCATCATTTTGCGTACTTCCGGTTGCATGAAATTCCCCATGATGTCATATTGGTCACCGTCTGGCGAAACTCTGCCTAAACCCAACACACATACTGTACAAGTTCTAACACCGACTTCGCCGGATTATAAATTGGCAAAATAGGTCACTCATATAAAAAAAAAAAAAAACCCCATCCCTATTCACTAGCACAAGGTGCTCAACTCCTGTCCAAAAAAACCCCAACAGGTTAGGTTTTCCCGATATCCCAGCTTCAGCACAGGTGGCTCAAAGACTGAGCATCTGATTGAGCCACCTGTGCTGAAGCAGGGATATCCTGAAAACCTGTTGGGGGGGGGGGCTTGAGAACTGGAGTCGAGCCCCCCTGCACCAGCAGGTTGCGCGACCTTTTAATGGAAATACCATCTGAATAGCTGACTATGGGAAATTTTAACCACAGGATGTATACGTTCTATATAAGCTAATCCTATAAGTATATGCACAAAACATTCTAAATAGAGAGGCCTGGTAAAGTCTCCACCTCCCCAAAAGGAAGCATCCTCCAATGGATCCACAACATAGCGCAAGGATCATGGGGCAAAGGTCTCCATCTTAGAAGGATCTTTAACTGGACCCATGTAAGATTTCTCAGGAGAAGACTTCCAGCACTTCCCAGGTACCTTGTGAAACTCGTGTTTAAATTACTTCGGCGGACTGGCTGATTATTATTGAAAGTTACCATGACCTGCAAAAAAAAAAAAAAAATAAATCACTCTGGCATTAGTACGACTCTTGCGACCGCAAACTTCAGGTAACGCAAAGCAAGGTGCTTCCGCCCCCAGCTAGCAGTGCACGGGGTTAATCGTGTTGGCGGACAAGTGGCTTCAATATAAAAACTAAAAATAAAGATTAAAAAGACCATTAACATTTCTGTGTGTCAAATGTTTCTGCCTTCTCAAACTGGTAGCATTCCTGGCCCCGAGAGGTTCTCGTTAAACCGTCAATTCCAAGCAGACCTCCTGCCTAACAGAGGACATCGGTTGCGAGTTGCGTGCAGGTGCTGCACTGGATCTGTGCTGTTACAAGAATCCATCTGTGTAGCGCATGGTCCCGTTTTAAATAATAATATTAAGGTTTCGCAAGCAGCGTGCCACAGCAGAAATGGAACAGACCTGCCACTTGTTATTAGGCATCCAAATTTAGTTCAGAGGCGGGAGGAACATCAAAGCTGCATGCTGAATGGGACACTGGAAGGGGCCAAGTTCCACTCCCACGTTTCCGTCCCCAGCACAGAGTTTGGGAGAAGATGCGTTTCATCTGTCCACTTTTTATGAGCATCCTTCCAGCTGGCGGTACTGTGCCGGCTAAATGTCTTGTTTCCCATCTACCAACATGGCCATACGACCGGGAAACGCTCTACTAAATATATTGTTATTTACGCCCTCTCAGGTGTGCAAGATCCAAAATAAATGTTCTCTTCTAATGCTGAAACCAACTTAACAGACCTTCCCTTGCCACCTCTGCAGGCGTGTATGCCCCTTCATTTAAAAGTCATGAGAAGGTCAATTATTATTTAGACTGCACATTGTGACTATTGGCTCTAGATTTTGCACTGTCCTCTTCCACGGTGACCTGAGCCTTAGAAGAAACGGGAGAATGGAGAACTGGTTTCTAACCACTGCTTTAGCACGGAGAACAGAACAGGGATAGAGAAGCAAATGGGAGTATCACCAAGATTACACATTGTAATTGGCACACAAAGGTGGCAAGGATCCTGAGTGAGGGGCACTGCACTTTACACAGCAAATAAATACTCTAGAGCAGGGTGGCTAACTCCAGTCTTCCAGGGCCACCAACAGGTCAGGTTTTAAGGCTATGCCTGCTTCAGCACAGGTGGCTCAATCAATGTAAACGACTGACCCACTGGTGCTGAAACAGGGATAGCCTTAAAACCAGGCCTGTTGGGAGAAGGAGAAAGGGAGAGACACACATGCATGGGGTTCTAGATCCAATACAGTGTCTTCAAATCTCAGCACGTTAACACTTCTGGATCAGGCTTCTCAGACTGCACATTGTATGTGAACCTCCCATAATCCACCTCCCACACAGCCTTACCTGCCTACTGAGAGACCAAGAACACACAGGAAGAAAGCTTGTCCATTCAACATATAATATCATGACCATCCTACATGGACTTCATGACAAAGTAATAGAGAAGCATTACACTGACTAAGATCACAGGAAACGACTTGATTCGTTTGCTTTTTATTGCCATTTTTTTTCCGTTGAGGAACTTGGATCACATTTTACGAATAGTCATTACCAAAACACCAGGATACGCTTAGTTAAATGCATGAGCTTTTGGTTGTGTACCCCAAAATACATGATCTGACTGGTTTCCCTGAGCCACTGTCCTATGTCAGAAGCTTTTAGAGCAGCAGAACCCATTGAGCAATGTCCTTTTACTACAGGGGGACCCGGACTCCGCAGATATAGTGATCCATTTGTTCAGCACTCATGTGCAACAAAACTATCTGGTAGCAACATCATGCCAGGGAGCCAATGTATACGGGGCACCATGGAGCAAGATGCTCATTTAACATTTGCAGCTGATGAGGTTTGTGCCCATTTTAATGCCAAGAGGAATAGATGTGCATATCCATACAGAAACCAATACATGCTCCCTCCTGTTGTCTACACCAGCTGAAATCAAGAAAGCCGCTTTATACCAGCTCCACCTACTTTGTGGTCATTATGTATGAACCCGGTCCAGTTCACAATGGATAAACCACTTTAGACTTGAGCCAGTTCTGGTCATCCGGGATAAATCACTTCGTTTAGTATAAATTGAAGATGTCGTGAAAGTCGATCTGCCACGGTCTGAAGTATCAAAAACAAGAAATGGGATGCACAATGTACATTGGAAAAGTTCTCATGCGAAGGCTAGCAATGTCCTCTTATGTGTTATGTATGGGAGAGGGAGCGGCTCAGTAAGTAAGAAACACTGACTGGCACTGAGAGTTTGGAGCCTGGTTCAATTCCCGGTGTCTGCTCCTTGTGACCTTGGGCAAGTCACTTTATCTCCCTGTGCCTCAGGCACCAAAAACATAGATTGTAGGCTCCACGGGGCAGGGACCTGTGCCTGCAAAATGTCTCTGTAAAGCGCTACGTATAACTAGCAGCGCTATACAAAAACATGCTATTATTATTATTATGTTGGTGGATATATATATATATATATATATATATATATATATATATATATATATATATATATATATATATATATATATATATACACAGTGGTTGACAAATCACCAAAAAATCTACTCGCCACCTAGTACCAAACGTGTGCTGCTTGGGCCAATATTTACTTGCCCGGGGGTTAAATCCACTCGCCCGGGGCGAGCAAATGTATAGGTTTGTCGAACACTGTATATATATATATATATATATATATATCCAGCGAGTCTTTTAGACTGTCCTGGAAAAAAAACAGTTTCGATTTGAATCAGTTTAGACAGCACTGGATAAACCTCTTTGCAGCTGTGCCACTACAAATTGGCCTGGGTATACCATGTTAGAACTTTACCTGTGCCAGTTCAGGTAGGTCAAAATAAACCACTTTAGACCAAGTTCTACTCGGCTTCAATAAACCACTTTGGAATTAAACCAGTGCAGGTTGGCCTAAACAAACCATGAAAGAACTGCACCAGGTCAGGTTGGTCAGGATAAACCTATTTAAACCTCAGCCAGTTTGTCCTGTCTACCCATAGGAAGTCCTTTGGAATTCGGCTAGCTCAGATTTATCTGGAAAACCCCACTTAAGAACTGCGCCAGTTTAGGTTGCCCTAGGTCAAGAGTAGCCAACTCCAGTTCTCAAGGGCTACCAACAGATTATGTTCCAAGGATATCCCTGCTTCAGCACAGGTGACTCAATCAGTGGCTCAGTCAACGACAACAAATGACTGAGCCACCTGTGCTGAAGCAGGAATACCCTTAAAACCTGACCTGAAGTTGGCCACCCCTGCTCTAGGTAAGCCTCATTAAACCCAAGTCGCTGCTCTAGAAAAGTCCTGGTGACTTGAGCCAATTTAGGCTCTCATGAACAGCATCGTTCGACCTCGAGTTAAGGAAGTTGATTGTCAAGGCCCTCCAGCTCCCAAAGCAAGATTAGAAGATCTTGCCAGGAAGAACGGAATTCGCTGTACACGGGTTGGAAACAATTTGATGCAGAAAGTAGCATTGCGCTCACAGTTCTGCATGTGTACCTACAAAACAGATGATTGGAGGGGGGGGTCAACCAAGGGACAGAGTTTAGTCGAGAACAAACGCTCAGCCAGAGACTTCTCGCAAAGCACGAGAGCTCCCCCTGCCAAATGTAAGATGCTGGAGATGACAAGCCAGAGGGGAGAGAGAGGTCACTTCAGTTTGCTACTCCACATTGATGGAATCAATTAATATAAAAGAATAGAACTTGACTGTTTGATTATCTGTGCTCGGAGCGTACAACTGTTTCCAATCTGTGCCTCGACATGTCTAATGTATTCATGTTCTCTCCCCTCCAAGCCCCTGTTTTCATACACGAGCCTGGTAACACAGCATGCTCTTCTCCCATGGACCCGGGTGGATTCTCCAAGGAGGCAGAATAATGGCAAGTGGGAAGAAGTGACGAGACGGGAGAAGATGTTAAGCAGACGCTCCCTGCATATATGACACAATTATCACATTTCCTACTTGGCGCATTACTGTTCTCGAGGAAGGTGAAATTATGGGCGTAATGGTGGACTGCCTAAAATAATCCAAGGTCAGCACGTGGAGTCCTTCCATATCTTCGGATGAACCTTCCACCTCCGGTTATTGCAAAGCAGTCTTTAAAGTGGTTCAACTTGGGTTGAATTCCATTTGGCTTGTTATGGTCTTGGGCACGTCATCTCACGATGAGTATTAAATGGCAAGCCAATATAGTAGGGACTTGTATACACATTGTCAGTACAACAAAAAAAATAACAAAACCCGCAGCAAAAAGGATTAGACTCAAGGAGTAACTGACTGAAACCCCAAAAGGGCTGCACACTTGCCACAGGTCTGTGGATCTACAGCCGGGGTGGCAAACTCCAGGCCTCAAGGGGCCACAAAACAGGCGAGGTTTTCAGGGTATCCCTGCTTCAGTACAGGTGGCTCAATCAGTGGCTCAGTCTTTGATTGAGCCACCTGTGCTGAAGCAGGGAGATCCTCAAAACGTGACTTGTTGGTGGCCCTTGAGTACTGGAGTAGGCCACCTCTGACAAACAGAGATGTGAAACACTAGATATGGAGCAGAAGAGGTGGCCGTATGATTACGCCACTAAATTTAGCAGTGGGAAACCTCGGGTCACGCATCAATTCCATGTGACCAGACGTCATATCTCTTGTACTTCAGGTCCCGGAATTAGACTATGGAACCTATTCAGAGCAGGTCACAGGCTGTGCCTATAATCTTCTGCTATCCTACCATGTACTGATCTACTGACATCATTATTGTTGTATAATGACGTATATGTTTTAGAAGAAAAAAAAGAGAAGCTACCTTACAGCTGAGGTACTGACCAAAGGGCAAGTCATTGCTCAGGCCCAAATAAACTTATTGTGACCATTGGAAAGACCAACCTCTGCCAGCACTAGGAACTGTGGGATATATCTCTACAGAATGAACAATGCATGGAGGATGGACACAGGGGAGCCACTGAGGTCTAGACTTGGAGACACAGATTGAGGATAAAGACAATATAGATGAAATAACCCACTTAACTGACCAGACAATTCCACCAACAATCCCTATGCATTTCAACCCATGCTAACTAAATTAAGCATTGCACATAAATAAATGTGGCTTAAATGCATAAAGCTGACTGCTCTATCCACGATACGGTCTGGTTTGTTTTGTTTTGTGCCAAGCCATGCGCTCGTATTAAGCCTCAAATGAGACATCAAATAATACAATACAATGTTAAAACAGACCTAGAGTAAAAAACAGGGGAAAGGGACCCAAGCCAAGAAAAATAAAAACAGGTATGATGCCGATCTAAAAATTAAACATAACTCCCACAGGGGAAGATACGCTAAAAAAAACAGGGAGAAGAACAGATATGGCAGAGCAAAGAAGAAAGGAGAAACCAGACCACTCAAACAAGAGTACTAATGTATAAACACTCGTTATAACCAGCAGAAGACAAGGCACCATATTGTTAAATCCAATAAGATTAATTCCTGCAAAGGGATCTAAATCTATGACCCCCCCACACCTCCCTCTTCTCAAAAGATCAAGGGGGAGATAGCTTTCAATCCCATGACTAAGTGACAGGGGATCCTTGCTGTGTTCGGATGAAAGAGGTCTGCATACACTATGTGCATTATTGCCATTAATGACATTCCATCGATGTTCTAGAAAGCGGGTGCTCAGAGTACGCGAGTCGTGCGTCCCACAGATTGTCTGCCGCAACTCTACGAGAGCATGTGCGGAACATAAGTGTTGATACGTCCCGTAACTTTCAGTTTGGCTCCATTTATAAAAGAAGAGAAACAAGTGTCTATAACCAGATGCTTGCACGTGATGCAACGACTTCTGCCCCCACTAAAGCTCCCAGAGGGAAACAGAGGTAGCAGACGTGGATGCATCAAGCCGTCTAATCTTACTAGGTGCCCCAAATCCTTTAATACCTCTCGCTTCTTTTGTAGATTACAGGGGCCCTGTTTGGCCCGTAATTAACGATCACACAAGAGTTTTCCAGTGTTTGTGCACAGTCTTTTGAATAGATGAAAGAGACTGATTCAACGTGGTGATAAAGTTAGGAGCTCCAAGTTCAGTGGTCCTCTGATCTGGATTCTGCCTTAGTGGCTGTCTGTTGGACTCATTGGACTGGAACGATTTACAAGTTCTTTTTACTTTGGACTCTGCCAGAAGGACAGTACGGTCCATAGCTTTAACCTTGAGACAATCCGGAACCAAGTTGTCCATCAGAGCCTTTATGGGAAAATGTCTTACTAAGAGCTTCCGATTGTTTAAGAAAGTCACTATCACAAGGGCAATTTCTCCTGGTGCGATGAAATTGACCCATCATTAGCCCCTTCTTGTGGTGGTTACTAGTGGTATAAATATAATTATTAACAGACACTCATTTTAAACCTATCTGTAACTATGGTCAATTATTATGATCATGTGACAGGACTAGGTCTAAAAAGACCATTTAACTAGAACTAATAACATGAGTGAATTTGAGACCCATACCATTGAAATCAAAAAGAAAATATTCTTTAAAGTGTCATCACCACTCCAAATAATATTTTGTCAATGAAAAGGTCATAGTACACTAGGACACACACACACACACACACACACACACACACACACACTAAACCAATATAAGTAAAGTGCAATAAATAAAAATAATGAAATTAGTGATATTAGAACAGTGAAATGGTTGCTAATTAATAAGTGATATATTAATATATGGTGTAGAAAGTGATGACTAGTGAACTAACCATTAAGGAATATATATCAAGCAGAGTAATTAATAAGTTAATTGTTCAAACCAGTTCCAGGTGAAAAAAAGTGAATGAAGGTCATTGAAGTCCCAAAACGGACCCTTGGATAATTGGAGTTTTACTGTAGCTTCAAAAAGTGATTCAGCCCAAAACACAGAAAGGAACCTAACAAGAGAAAGAAAATAGAAGTGCAAGCTCCATAGCATAACTCAAAAACAAATGTATTATAACAAGACACCGGGACTTGCACTCACAAGGGAAGCGAGAGCACTCGCATGTCAGAGTGAGTATGTCCTCTGCTGCAAGACATGACGGCAGGACGGATAGGAAGGAGAATGGCACCGGCACAGCAGATGAAAGATCAGCGTCCACTGGAGACACACGTCGTCGGGTAGGTTCAGAGAGAGTGGTAGATGGTCCGTATGTGTAATCCACAAGAAATGTTTCAAAGCCACTGTTTGTTCCACGCTTGGAGTCGGGAAATCCTGCCTCTCGCAGCAGCTCTACTCCACATCAGCTGGTGTATGCATGCTGCGTAACTTCATATGGGGCAGGACTGGCTAGTGCCGCTAGCCCATGATAGGGGTTTAAATACCCAACTTTGCCAAGCAGCATGTTACACAGACTAGGCAATCAACTGCTACAGATAGAAACATTCAGGTGCAGATCAATGAACACAGTGAAAAGTATACATTGTTACACTTAGTATGCTTGCTACCTAAATAGGGATCGTACAATGTAATTAAATGTATACTGGTTTCTGAAAAACTAATCGCATGCATGTGTGCAAGATATATTACACACATATATCAGAAACTATTAAGTACACTCAAAATAAAAGAAAAAAAACCACAAGATTAATTGGAAAGAGAGAGACGTGGAAACAATTTAAATAGTTCAACATTATGAACTAAAACGTGTGTGTAAGTGATTCACACATGTATATTAGAAAGCATTATGATATATAACAAGGAGAGTAAAGACCTATAATTAGTAATGTAATTAAAGAGATGAGCCAAGGGAGAAGGAAACCCAGTCTCCAGAGGCCTATAACAGAATGCTGGTGTCTATGCCTTCGTTTAGGCCAGATGGTGACAGAGTACCCATGTTATAAATCCAAAAGGATTCACAGATATATAGGCATTTAAACCAATCCCCTGCTAATTTGAAGAGGGTATAGATTCCAGTCCTACAATGCGAAGACTGGCCGGGTCACCAGAATGAGAGGAAGAAAGGTGCCTAGGAACACTGTGTCTGAGGATACCATTAAGAATCGCCCGCCTATGTTCAAGTAACCTCACACAGCAGGACAGCTGGCCCTACCTGCAGTATATAGTGCACCTTGCAAGAGCAGGATAAAGCAGAAACTCCATGCAGCAGAGGAGATACTCTCCAACATGCGAGTGTTGGGGCTTCCCTTGTGAGTGCAGGTCCTGGTGCCTTGCTGTTTTAATACATTCCTTTTTAATGGAGCACACACACACACACACACACACACACACACACACACACACACACAGGCGCACACACACAGGCGCACACACACAGGCACACACACACACACACAGGCACACACACACAGGCACACACACACACACACACGCACAGGCACACACACACACAGGCACACACACACACAGGCACACACACCAATGTTTTTCAGATACCATTATTATTATGGTCTCCCAGAAATGTTAAAGCGGGTTTACAGTGTCGTCTCACAACAGCTTTGCTTGATCTCCCAAAATGTGTAAAGTTAACACAGCTCCACCCCCTTATAACACTGTGCTTGGGGTCCAAAGAATCCCATCGCGCTATAAGCGGATCGCGTTAGAAATAATGTACAATTGTACGCATTGTACAATAAAGTATTTAAGACACCAATAATCGTGTTGTAAAGTATTCATAAATACGTAAATTGGGAGCCACCCTTGCATCGCGTTATAAGCGGATTCGCGTTGTAACGGATCGCGCTATAACAGGGTTGAGCTGTATCTCTTTTCAAATCTTGCACCTGCAAATCTCCCCCCTTACATTGAAATAAGGAACGGTGCTGCACCAAACAGTACATTGCTTCGGCACATCCAGGTCTCCCCACACAAGTTCCCATTGTTCCTTCACTACCACGGTGTGTGTTTACAATGATGAATTGCATTATTACATTATTACATGCAGATGGCACGTGGTGAACTAATGCAACTCATATCTTGCAAAGAATTAATTCACAAACGACACGATAAAAAAAAAGGATGTTTAAAAAATAATAATCATTTCCAAGATCCATCCCGTTTGCACATCTGCACCCGCTTGGCTCCATCTGCGTGCCGTTTCCGCCCTGCCACAGGGTGAAGGCAAAAGAAGAGAGGCGTGCTGGGGCCTGTCGTGGTTCGAGCGCAAGGCATTATGGGGCGGAGCACAGCGGTGGTTGAACGTCTGCAGGAAGAAGCAGGTCTCGAATTCCTGCTGGAGTGGTGCAAGATGCAGAAGTTTATCATCAGACAGAAGAGGGAGGTGGGGAGAACATTTGGCTGCTACTTGCTATTAAAAACGGTAGGATGCTATTTCACGCCCTGACAAAATATATATATATGCGCACGAATCCACGCACGAATCCACGCACACGCAAGCAGTGAAAGCACGGCTGTAAAGAAAGCCTACGGCTTGTTCGATAGTAGGCGCTGGTGCGGGTCCGGCGTTGCGCATGCACGTGGCGAGCGCGTTTCGTTTATATGTTGTAAGCGGTGGCGTGCATGGCTAGGGGGCGTGGCTATAGACATCACAGCGATAGCCGCACTGTAATTGGCTTGGCAGCGTCACGTAGCGCGGCAGCAGCACGGAAATATAAATTGTCATGTATTTGTTGTGATCTGCCTCGCCACCATTATAGCACGCCAGGCCTGGACACAGCCAATTCTGTATTACACGCCTTAGCTGCCGTATGGGTGCTGGCTCGACGATCTGGGTTCACCTCTCTGGATCAGAGTAAGGCTGAGTCCATGGTCAGCGCTTATCCGCTGAGGCGCGCTGACGCTTGTCAGTGAGCACCTGCCGCCGCAATGAGAGCGACTTTAGCAGGAGCTCGCGCACGCTTCCGCAGGCGTGCGGAGGCGTAGCGCGTAAAAAAAATTTTCGTTCGCGCGCTGAGGTTAGCGATAGGCCGGTCACGTGAGCGGTTCGCCCAATGAGGGAGAACCAGCTCCGTGATGTCACTGGTCCGCCCCCAGATGGCGCACGGACTAAGGCCAAGGAAAGCACTCGCTTTCCCTCAGCCTCTGCGCACCTCCGCGCACCTCCGCACGGCTGAAGTCCCTATGGACTCAGCCTTATACAAAGCAAAAAGATGGCCACTGCACTCCAGGTTTTAGAAAAATACAAAAGCTTGAAAATGTGAGCGACGTTTGAGACCAAACTCGGCCCTTTCTTGAGCAAGCTTGATCTTGGTCTGAAACATCGCTCAGATTTTATTTTTTGTATTTACAATGTGGTAAATAAATATATATTTTTTCTTTATCTGAAAACATCGGTCAGATTTAAAAAAATGTTGTATGTATGTACAGTATTTACTTCACTCAGCTGGAGCCCCCAGAGCGACAACCTTCAGGTTACCCCTATAGTACAGCCGTGTACCCACGAGATCGTTCGCTTACTGCGGTAACCGGTCATTCTGACACCAGGCGGCGTCCCCAGGAGTTCTGAACCGACGAAGGTGCCAGCAATTGGGCACAGAGAGGGAGTCAGGGGAGTCCACATTGAGTGGAGTCGTCAAGAGACGATATGCGGTATCTTTACCAAAGTTTGGGAGTATTTCTTACAGTAATCTCTTTATTTATATTAAAGTGTTCTGCACCAGAGGCTTTTTTGGGGGCTCATGTACAAGGAAAGATAGGTGTAGGTGTGTGTGCGCGTGTGCACGTGTACGAGACAAACCATAATGGACAGCAGATAAGCACACTTGACCCACCTAGTCTTCATACAGGTAAGGACTTCCTACACATGCAATGTGTACAGAAGTAAGACTTCCTGTCCCCAGGGCTGTGGACGAGCAAGTAAGTCTCCGGTGCTAAGCGAGTGTCTGCTGCAACCGCGCTGCAGGAGGGGGGGGGGGTGCATGCTTCTGATTGGGAGCCCCCGCATTAATCCTATGGTCACGGGCGCGGCACCAATGACGTCAAGTCTAGCTACATCAGTACATGTATTTACAGATTGTCAGCAAGTGTCCTATCTCACAACCACTGGATGGATGCGCAAAATGTGGTGTGGATCCATCACGACGTGGACGCGGTAAGTGTGGTGGAAACGTCTCAGAATGATTTAAAGCCTCTTACAGTAGATCTAAAAGTGGCATAGCAGATTGTGAATATTCTGTGGGATATTGGGCTGGGGGGGGGGGTGGGTTAGTATTATGTGGTGGGGAGGGGGGGCAGGGTAGGGGGTTATTCATGTTTGAGATATATCAAGTTCCCAATCACATTTCCTCTATTGGAAATTCCTTAGGCGCTTATTCTATATCTGTAAAATTACGATGGTGAAACAGCTACACCTGGTGGAGAGTCTGGAGTGTAACAGCTCGCTCAATGGTGTTTTTGCAAGTAACATGGTCATCAATCCAATGAATGCATCATCATGACATCATCATGACATCATCACGTAAAACAGCATGTCAAACACGTACAGACCAGCCAGTGACATTTATGGTTAATAACACACGGTCATAAATGACTTTCTAACATTTATGGATGTGAAAATGTGTTAAACAGAAATATCCCATTTGCATATCGTATAAATTAGTACAATGGCATTATACAAATGTTTTATGTAAACATTTAACAAAAGGAAATGGGACTACAAAAATGGTGCCAAAGGAACTCCTAACGCCCCCTCCTTTTACTCTGCATGGCATCCCTGGTGATGTCAACACAAATTTAGAGTAAACAGAAATACACACATATTTACGTGTGTGTGCGCGAGTGCATGCGTAGAAAAGGACAGAAATCCCGAAAAGAGCACGCAAGCATGTACAGTACATAAAGCATTATAAATATATTGGTAACAACATCATTAAAAGAACACAAGTTCGGGATGCGCATGCGCGGCTGGTTGAGGATGGCTGCATAGACACACAGCTCCTCCAACCGCCGGCACAAAAAAGCAATTAAACAATAGCAAAACCAGCATTTTTGAGAAAAAAAACATAGCGACGGCTGCCTAAACCCTTCCCAGTTAAGATAATCCACCCCAAAAAAGGATGGCAGCTACAAGACAAAAGACTCGCCGAAAGTCAGATGTCAGGGCCTACTTCACCGGCCAAAGCAAGGCAGGGACTGCAGAGATGTCAGCAGTATCTGACTCAGACTCAGCCCAGGATGCAGAGGGCTCCGGAGCGGCAGCAGAACAAACAAAAGTCATCAAAAAAGAAATATCAAGACTATTAATTGATCTCAAATCTTTCTTCAGAGGAGAGGTGGAGGGGCTCAGACATGATCTGGTACAGATAGGGACGAGGACCAACGACCTGGAGGAGCGCATGGACGTTAGCTCAACTGCCCACAAGGAGACAAACTCCCGGGTACAAGCGCTGGAACAGAGAGTGGCAGAGTTGGAAGCCAGACAAGAGGACGGGGAGAATAGAGATCGAAGAAATAACCTCAGAGTGAGGGGGATCCCAGAAGAAATTCTGGATCCAGAAGCTTTACTCTCCCGCTGGATGGCCTCAATATTACCAGGCAGCCCGGCCTCAGACTTTAGGATGGACAGATGCCATAGGGCCTTACGATCCAGACCCGTGCCCTCCAATCCCCCTAGGGATGTGATCCTCCGGCTCCACTACTTCTCTGTCAAAGAAGAGGTGAGCAGAATAGCCCGTGCCACCCCACACATTACCTTCGAGGGGATTACCCTGTTGATCTTCCAGGATCTGTCCCCGCTGACACTGGCCAGACGGAGAGCTGTGGGGCACATAACTAAGGCCCTAAGGGACAATGAGGTGCGCTACCGTTGGGCATTCCCATTCGCCCTAGTAGCCATCAAAAACGGCAGACCGCAGGTGCTCAAGCACCCCTCAGAAGGGGCAGCCTTCCTTAAAAAACTGGGTGTGCGGGGATCACAGGACAATGGAGCGGAGGGAGCCCAGCAGGGGAAGAGGACGGACTCCCCGACAGGAAAGCAGGGCACCTCTCCCACGCCGGAGAGGAGAATCAGCAAGGAGGGGGGCAGAGGGAAAAGCCCGTAAAGGAGAGACTCTATACAGTTCAAGAGCTGCAGTTGCGCCCGTTGCGCAGTTTAAACACACCCTGCCACACAGGCTACACCAGACATCCCCCTACCGTGAGATTGCCGAGGTTCCGGAGTTGTCCCGAGTCCAAAGATGACGGCATTCAGCAGATGGCCGCAGCGCATGGGTCCCCAAAATGGCGGATCTGCACCTAATGGTGAGGAAGACGGACGGAAGGGCGCGAGATCTCCAATGGCGGCGGGGGTTTCGGCGGGAAGATCTGCTCTGCCGGATGGACCCGCCCAGGGAGCCTCCCCCGATCCAGCCCTCTCGTCTCGGCAGTCCACCGCGGAATGAGATCAACACGCCCACACCGGTGACGTCATGGATCCCGCTATCACGAGAGTTGGAGGAGAGGCGCGGTGAAGAGCCCGGGCGGACGCCAGGATGACGTCAGATGCGAGGCGACCGGCTAGGAGTACAGCGATCTCCTCTGGCGGGGGCACGCGAGCTCCTCCGCCGGGGAGGCGATCACAGGACAGGCGGAGTCCCGCAGAAAAGACTCAGCGGTGCAGAAGGAGGTTGCCTGGCCGCTCGAGGAGGGGACATGCACGGGCGGGAAGGAGGAGGGAGGAGGGGGGAGGGGGGGGGGGAAGAGGTAGCACAGGCCCCCATCAGGGACAGGAGACAAAGGGGGGAAGACAGCATAGACAAGCCTAATAGCCATAAACAAAGCAGAGTACAGGGGCAAAGTATCATGTACTGAGCAAGAATAGCATAGAGTAGATAGCGGACAAAAGAACATGAGTGAGAACATAGGGGTACTGGAGCGGCGCAAGCGGAGGTCTCCCAGGAGAGATAACTGAAATGCGGCAACGAGGGACCCGGCAGGATCCTAGAGGGAGGGGGAGAGAGGGAGAGCACCCGAGCCCGGAAGCAGGGAAGAATGCATGAGGGGAGGTAGAAACGGTCAGCGGTTAAAAGGGCAGGCAGAGAACAGGGTGAAAAGTTGTAGTTACAGTTTTAGATAAAAGGAAGAGTTCATGATTCGAGCTCAAGGTAGTTAAACGCTTAAGTTTGGATTAATAAGAGTTAATAAAATAGATAGAAGAGAAGTTAGTTGTTAGGTTTTGTAACGCACAGAGCGGCCGGCGGGGAGGGGGGGCAGCCACCACTCTGCCTGCAGGCATGTGCGTCTTCGCCAGGAGGGGGGTCATATCCCACCTACCTGGTTCTGACCCGGAGATCTGTGGCGAGTTCTGGAAGCCACAGAGAGGGACCAAGGGGGAGGAGGGTCCAGGGAGAAAATCTCTCCTCCGGGCATTGAACCCGAGGTCTTCTAAGACCAATACGGTTCTCATGATGTATTTAGGTGTTTTATGTGTGTACTCTTCCCTCATGTTTTTTCCCTTTCCTCCTCCAGTCCCAACAGGCGGTGGGTTGAATAGGCGCTTCCGGAGTCTACACCACAGAGTCCATGAACAGAACATGTCCAGGGTCAGGGGTAAGATCAGACCGGCTTACATTCTAGGTCCACACAGACACTACTACATAAAATGGAGGTAATTTTCATCTCGCAAAACGCCAAAGGGCTCAACAGTCCACGTAAGCGGAGAGTCGCTTTCACTGAATTCAAGAGGAGAGGGGCTGACGTGGTCTTCCTACAGGAGACTCACTTCAGCTCGCGTAATAATCCAAAATTTCTTGACTCTAGCTTTCGTAAGTTCTTTTTAGCATCAGGGGCAGAGAAAAAGAAAGGTGTAGCTATCCTATTCCAAAATCACACCCCCTTCCAGGTTGAAAAGATTAAAAGGGACCCAAAGGGAAGGTATCTGGTGCTGGTCGGGCTCCTTAAACAGGTCAGAATGACATTAGCGTGTATATACGCTCCAAACGAGGGTCAGATAGACTTCTACAACACATTCTTCCAGAAGCTGCAGGTATGGGCTGAGGGACAAATAATTCTAGGGGGCGACTTTAACACAGTCATGAATGCAAAGGTAGACAGATCTACGTCCCAAAAAAATAATAAGAAAGAAGGGAATAGCTCATTACTGAAAGGCCTTAAACAGACTAGCCTGGTGGACATATGGAGAGAGCAGCACCAGGGAGACCGCAGCTATTCATTCTACTCCCACCCACATGACAGCTACAGTAGGATTGACCACTTCTTTGTATCGGGCAGAATGGTCCCACAAATTTCCGACACAAACATACATGATATTACTTGGTCGGACCATGCATCGGTAGAGCTAAGATGCACCCAATTGAGTAATGCCAGCCCGGGAGCAAACTGGAAGCTAAATGAATCAATAATCAAAATACCGGAGACCCAAAACAAAGTGAAATCTGAAATATCAGAGTATTTCCGGATAAATAGTGGCAGTGTAGAATCCCAATCACTGCTATGGGAGGCTCATAAGGCCACGATTAGGGGGGTTTTAATCGGTATAGCGGCAAATAGGAAAAAGAAAAAGGAAGCCAAATTAGCCCAGCTTTATCACAGGTTACATGAGCTCTCTACTCTACACAACCAGACAGGTAGAGATGTTGATCTGAGGGAGTTGAAGGATGTTAGAATTCAGCTAAACCTCCTCCTTACTTCCCGAGCGGAGAAAGACATGAGTTGGACACAGAGGAAGTTCTATGAGAAAGCTAACAAACCGGACACTATGCTAGCCACCAGACTCCGTAATAGGAAACCAAATTTTAACATTCATTCTATTACGACCGCAGGAGGCCAGAGTTCCTCAAACCCTAAAGTCATAGTAGGGGAGTTTGCGAAATTTTACGAACAGCTGTACAATGGAGAGAAGGTAGTTCACAATGCTAGGACAAGTAGTAATCTACAGAAATTCCTAGCAGACGCAGCCTTGCCACAAGTAAACAGAAAGGAGCGAGAGGCTCTGCAACGAGACTTCACAAGGGAAGAACTAGAGGCGGTTGTAAAAAACTTAAAAGCATCAAAAGCCCCAGGCCCGGATGGGTTCTCCAATCTGTATTACAAAAAATTTATCGGAGTCTTAGCTCCACACATGCTCCAGCTGTTTAATGGAGTATTAGCAGGAGAGCCCTTTCCGGGACAGATGCTCCAGGCGTCAATCTCGGTAATTCATAAAGAGGACAAGGATCCCACTAGCTGCCAAAGTTACCGGCCAATATCATTAATTAACACAGATGTAAAAATCTACGCTAAATTGCTGGCCAATAGATTAAATGTAATCCTGCCGGGGCTCATCCACCCGGATCAAGTTGGCTTCATTAGGGGTAGACAAGCGGCCGACAACACTAGAAGAATTGTTGATATAATAGATTTCATGGGAGCCAACGAGATTCGGGGTGTGGCCCTAAGCTTAGACGCGGAAAAGGCCTTTGACAGGATTGATTGGCCATACCTGGAGTCCACGCTTGGCGCATTTGGGTTTGGAGGCAAATTCCAACAGGCTGTCAAAGCACTATATACGGCACCGTCAGCCAGAGTAGTTCACCAGGGATTCCCCTCGGAAGTATTCCCAATTAAAAGTGGGACGAGGCAGGGATGTCCGCTTTCGCCCCTGTTATTCGCCTTATGCATCGAACCACTCGCAGCACAAATTCGGAGTAACGCTGATATCGCTGGGGTACAGATCCATTCGCAGGAGCACAAAGTGGCTCTGTACGCGGATGATATCATTCTAACCCTTGCCAAGCCGCTTATCTCGCTGCCTAATCTGTTCGAGCTTCTAGAGCGTTTTGCCCAGATCTCTGGCTTCAAAATAAATCAAACTAAATCAGAGGCCTTAAGCCTACACCTGCCAAAAGAAATGGAGAAGTTGATAGAACTCAACTTTGAGTTCAGATGGCGTCCATCCGCCATGAAATACCTAGGAGTGCAGATCACAAAAAAGGCGAGCTCCTTATATTCGGCGAACTATCCCAGACTGCTGAGGACTCTCAAAAAAGAGCTGCAGGAATGGAAGGCATATGGTATTTCTTGGTTGGGGAGGATCTATAGTGTCAAGATGAACATCCTTCCCCGAATTCTATACCTGTTCCAAACTCTCCCGGTTGCCGTGGTTAGAGCAGACATCGCAGGGCTCCAAAAGGCTATTTCCCAATTTATTTGGAAAGATAAAAAACCACGAATTAAAGGGAAAATTATGCAAAAATCCAAGGAAGCTGGTGGCCTGGCAGTCCCGAGCGTCTTGTCCTACTATAAAGCGGCACAATTGTGTCAAATCACGCAGTGGCATGGGGACCCGGGGCTCAGGAGGTGGGTGGCACTGGAGAAGGAGGTGTGCGCCCCGCTTGAGCTCAGGGACCTAATCTGGTACCCGAGGACACGGGTGAAGGATAAGCTCATCCCACTATCCTCTGTGCTCAACTCACTCTCGGTCTGGGAGGCTTCTAAAACTAGCTGCTCTCTGACCTCCAAACACACACTGATGGCTCCTTTATTTGGCAATCCGGACTTTGCTCCTGGGCTGGCGGAAAAATGCTTCCCGCGCTGGCGGCAATTAGGGATTAGTCGGTTGAAGGACCTGGAGGATAAAGGCAAGATCAAATCTTTTGAACTATTACAGTCAGAAACGGGCGTACCTAACACTGATTTTATGAGGTACCTCCAGGTCCGGGCATTTTATAACGCACACCCGGTGAGACCACCGCTGACCAAATTCGAACAGCTCTGCGTGCGCGGAGCCGACACGCGGGGACTAATCTCTGCGTTGTACAGAGAGGTGGTGAATACTGACTCAGACAGGACAGTCAAACCCAGTTTTATGACACAATGGGAAGAGGATCTCCAGACACAATTAGAGGACGAGGACTGGGCTGCGGTGTTCAAAGCTGCGGCCTCAAGCTCCATATGCACGACATTGAAGGAGAACTCATATAAGGTATTATTAAGGTGGTATCTCACCCCAATCAGATTAGCTAAATTTGTCCGGGGGGCTTCCCCGCTCTGCCCCAGGCGGTGCGGGGAACAGGGGGATCTGGTGCACATGCTGTGGTCTTGCCCAAGATTAGTGCCGGTCTGGACCCAGATCCGCGATTGGCTGCAGAGGATCTTTTTAGGGCTCACAATACAGCTGGACCCGTGGCTATTTTTATTAGGTAAACCTACAAACGAGGTATCTAGATCGGGTAACAAGCTGATAGCACATTTTGCTACCGCTATGAGGTGCGAGACCGCAGCACTGTGGAATCAGAACGCAATTCCGTCTATTGATAAAATTAGAAACAGAATTTGGTTCATTTGTAGAATGGAGAAGTTAACGAGTTTAGTTAACGACTCAGCCGATAAATTTGAGAAAGTATGGTCATTATGGCTTGCCCAGACTGATATTCAGGGGATGCATGAGGCCACAATATGGCTCTGATAGAGATAGATGGGTTCTCCTTGGATGTTGGGTTGGGAGTCGGACGGGACGATCGGACAGTAGGGCTCCCTCCGAGGTACAGTGGTGAAGAGATTCTCCGACTCATGAAATCCTGATGTGTTCCGGATCTGAGCTCCTCTGAGAGGCGAACTGGAGCAGAACAAAGGCAGCATTGGTGAAAGACCCCGGCGAAACGTGGAATCAGCGCTACTACCAGGCCGCTCCCCCCCCCACCCCTACCCCCCCCTCCCCCCTCTTTTTCCTTGTCCTTAGATGTTGTCAGTCTGTCTGCGTCCTGTCCTGTGGTCCCCCCAATGTTCGTCCGTTACTTGTAAAGTTTCCCTGTAAGTTAGGTGTATACCTGATACAATTGACAACATCCTGCATTCCTTGACGTGTATGCACAAAAAACTAATAAAAACAATGTTTAAAAAAAAAAAAAAAGAACACAAGTTCAAACAATCCCCCTGCACTGTATCAAACACAATGATAATAAGGGGAAAACTTAGAACAAGCTCCCTGTAGGAACCAAGTCTGAATGGTGTGGTCAGTGTAAGGCACAATGGGCCCCTCGCCAACTGGACCGGCCGGTCTGGAGAACTCTCAGTGATGCTCTAAAGTCCTGGTGGTAAGGTATAGGGTAATGTAGAGGGTATAGGGTAATGAAGAATAATATTGGTTCATAACCAGACAACACAGACATAGCCTAGTAAGCAATAAGTACAAGCTACTGGTTCAAAACATCATTGCACTACAAGGTAAGAAAAAAACTGGTGTCAAACAGCAGCACTGAGCACATAGAGGGAGTGTACAGGGACTTATCCCTGTTTAAATAAGCACACTATATACACAGGCACCCCCGCTTCAGCTTAAATGTGGGGAAGTGTTGATGCTAGTTGGGGCAGGGATAATAGCAACTAGGAAGAAAAGAACCCCAATATAAGCACCATCACCTAATGGGATGATTGGTGGGTTCACACGTACTGTTTACTTAGAACACATGTTAAAATATAGGGCTTTAAAATAATGATTCAACAATGTATACAGAGCACTGTAAATCCTATTGAGGTAAATTACCCCGGATATCAATCTGTGTTATGTCCAGTGTAGAATATAATCACTGGCCCGTGTGATGTCTATATCAAGATAACCTCAAGGGAGATAGGGTAGATGGGAGAATATAGTATTGAACCATACTGATGTACAGGCGGCAAAGCCAGAGGGGGGGGGGGTTGAGGTACAGGCGGCAGAGCCAGAGAGAGAGGGCTGTGGTACAGGCAGCAGTGGCAGAGAGGGGGGGCTGATGTACAGGCGGCAGAGCCAGAGGGGGGGGGGGCTGAGGTACAGGCAGCAGTGCCAGAGAGGGGGGGCTGAGGTACAGGCAGCAGTGCCAGAGAGGGGGGGCTGAGGTACAGGGGGCAGAGCCAGAGGGGGGGGGCTGATGAACAGGCGGCAAAGCCAGAGAGGGGGGGCTGACGTACAGGTGGCAGAGCCAGAGAGAGGGGGCTGAGGTACAGGCAGCAGTGCCAGAGAGGGGGGGCTGAGGTACAGGCAGCAGTGCCAGAGAGGGGGGGCTGAGGTACAGGGGGCAGAGCCAGAGGGGGGGGCTGATGAACAGGCGGCAAAGCCAGAGAGGGGGGGCTGACATACAGGTGGCAGAGCCAGAGAGAGGGGGCTGAGGTACAGGCGGCAGTGCCAGAGAGAGAGGGCTGAGGTACAGGCAGCAGTGCCAGAGAGGGGGGGCTGAGGTACAGGCGGCAGAGCCAGAGAGGGAGGGGGCTGATGTACAGGTGGCAGAGCCAGAGAGGGGGGGCTGAGGTACAGGCAGCAGTGCCAGAGAGAGAGGGCTGAGGTACAGGCAGCAGTGCCAGAGAGGGGGGGCTGAGGTACAGGGGGCAGAGCCAGAGGGGGGGGGCTGATGAACAGGCGGCAAAGCCAGAGAGGGGGGGCTGACGTACAGGTGGCAGAGCCAGAGAGAGGGGGCTGAGGTACAGGTGGCACTGCCAGAGAGGGGGGGCTGAGGTACAGGCGGCAGAGCCAGAGAGGGAGGGGGGCTGATGTACAGGTGGCAGAGCCAGAGAGAGAGGACTGAGGTACAGGCAGCAGTGCCAGAGAGAGAGGGCTGAGGTACAGGCAGCAGTGCCAGAGAGAGAGGGCTGAGGTACAGGCAGCAGTGCCAGAGAGAGAGGGCTGAGGTACAGGCAGCAGTGCCAGAGAGGGGGGGCTGAGGTACAGGGGGCAGAGCCAGAGGGGGGGGGGCTGATGAACAGGCGGCAAAGCCAGAGAGGGGGGGTTGACGTACAGGTGGCAGAGCCAGAGAGAGGGGGCTGAGGTACAGGCGGCAGTGCCAGAGAGAGGGGGCTGAGGTACAGGTGGCAGTGCCAGAGAGGGGGGGCTGAGGTACAGGCGGCAGAGCCAGAGAGGGAGGGGGGCTGATGTACAGGTGGCAGAGCCAGAGAGGGGGGGCTGAGGTACAGGGGGCAGTGCCAGAGAGTGGGGGCTGAGGTACAGGTGGCAGTGCCAGAGAGGGGGGTCTGAGGTACAGGCGGCAGAGCCAGAGAGGGGGGGGGCTGATGTACAGATGGCAGAGCCAGAGAGGGGGGGCTGATGTACAGGTGGCAGAGCCAGAGAGGGGGGGCTGAGGTACAGGGGGCAGTTCACTAACCGGGGAGTGTTTGATTTGTCACTTAATGTGCCTTGAACAACGTTTGTGTGCATGTGTGTACACACACAGCGTTATTTATTAAAGCCTTGTCCATTTACTGAATGCATTCCCAAACTCGCTGTTGAAATACAAATCTCCTTTATTGTCATTCTGCACAGCACAGAAATTGTAATCTGTCTTAAATTTAATTTGCCTTGTAATTATAAATGGTTTGTTTGTTTTAACAATCTGTCCGTAATTTTTCGCTCCTGTGCTATAAAATACTGACACATTGTGCCGAGGGTCACAATACCCCGAGTACAATTGATTAGTAACCTCGTTACGTTTAAATTACAGAATAGTGTTACTATGTAGCCACTAGGTGGCGCCACCAGCACAGAGTACAAGATAACAGAGGGGACCTCGGCAGCAGCGCCGGCACGTTTCATTACTCAGTGATTTCCAACCTCTTAACAACTGTAGAAACCTTTTAAAAATGGCTGTATGGAGACACACAGAAATGTATTGTGTGTGTACACAGTTGGCCACGCTACTGTAGAGTTATTTGTTTAAAAATATATAATGCCTGACCCAGGGGGGGAAAAAAATGGTGTGTGTGTGGTGTGTGGTGTGTGGTGTGTGTGGTGTGTGGTGTGTGTGGTGTGTGGTGTGTGTGGTGTGTGGGGTGTGTGGTGTGTGTGGTGTATGGTGTGTGGTGTGTGTGGTGTGTGGTGTGTGTGGTGTGTGTGGTGTGTGTGGTGTGTGTGGTGTATGGTGTGTGGTGTGTGGTGTGTGGTGTGTGGTGTGTGGTGTGTGTGTGGTGTGTGGTGTGTGGTGTGTGGTGTGTGGTGTGTGGTGTGTGGTGTGTGGTGTGTGTGTAACACAACTATTTTCAGTTTGACGGTCAGTTTTATCACCAAACACGTGGGACCGCGATGGGGACTTGCTTTGCCCCATCCTACGCCAACCTCTTCCTGGGTTGGTGGGAAATGCCCCACGTGTTTGGTGATATTAACCCTTTCCGTCACAATGTAGTGTTTTATAACATGGACATGGTTCTGTTCGAGGACCATATGCTCTTTTTTGACTATTTGGGAGAAAACATATTACATTTAGAGTTCACTCACCCTTTTCACAGGCACCACACTCAGTTTTTTGGATCTGTGTTTATTTGTGGATCTCAATTCTAAGGTTCAAAGCGATATTTATCGCAAAGACAATCCCCACCGTGCCCTCTTCATGCGGGGAGTTGTCATGACAGATCCTTTTTTAAGGGAATCCCGAGAGCGCAATTTCTACATCTTCGTAGAAATTGTTCATCATTGGGTGGCTATAGGACCAGGTCAGTTCATCTAACCAAAATGGCTTTTTGCAAAGAGGTTATAATAGTCATGTTCTGAACGAGGCATTTGAGCACGCACCGTCAGTGGACAGAACTGATCTCATTTCAATGAGACATACCAAAACCGCAATGGGTATTGGTATACAATCGCCAACGAACCTCCCTACTTTATTACAGAGAGTAGCAATCAATCTGCGGCTATATCTGCCATTATTAGAAAACACTGGCGAATTCTCTCTAGATCCCCGTTTGCATGAAATGGTATCAAGTGATCCAAAAATAGTGTTTTCTAAATCACAAACTATTGGCAATGTTATTTCACCTAGCAAGTTTTTAATCAAATCCTTTATTACGTGTCAGACAAGTTAGGTAGTATAACTTCTTATTTGTGGTTGTCTCAAACAATATGTGAGACTAACTACATAGTTTTTAAAACTGCGTATTATGGAGCACGTAAGTCTTATTTCTAATAAGGATATCAACCACCCAGTGTCTAAACACTTTCTAGAATATCGATTAGCCTCTGTTCGGTCACTGAAATGTATGGCATTGGAATATATTCCCATTCCCAACAGAGGTGGCAATAGAACCAAAATATTGTACCAGAGAGGTATTTTGGATCTTTACTTGGGGATACTTCAACCCAATGGCCTCAATTCTGAGTGGGGTCTAAGCTGCTCCCTCTGATTTACCAGTCTGCTTTTAACTCTGTTGCGAAGGAATTAGAAATAAGATTCAAATGTGATTCTTTGTTGCTAGTTATCACTTTGCAATCTATATTGCTACTATGTTTAACATATACATCATGGAATTTCTATATCGTTTTTTCAAGTTTTTTGCAAAGAATATTATATACTAGCTGAGAGACCCGGCGTTGCCCGGGCGTGGAAGGGCAGGGGGCATGGAGTGGAAGGGAAGGGGGCATGGAGTGGAAGGGGGGGAGGGGCGTGGAAGGGCGGGGGGGGGCAAGGGGCGTGGAAGGGCGGGGAGGGAAAAGGGCAGGGGGGCAAAGGGCAGGGAGGGGCAGGGGAGAAAAGGGCAGGGAGGGGCAGGGGGGCAAAGGGCAGGGAGGGGCAGGGGGGCAAAGGGCAGGGAGGGGCAGGGGGGCAAAGGGCAGGGAGGGGCAGGGGGGCAAAGGGCAGGGAGGGGAGGGGGCAAAGGGCAGGGAGTGGCGGGGGGGCAAAGGGCAGGGAGGGGCGGGGGGCAAAGGGCAGGGAGGGGCGGGGGGGCAAAGGGCAGGGAGGGGCAGGGGGGCAAAGGGCAGGGAGGGGCAGGGGGGCAAAGGGCAGGGAGGGGTGGGGGGGCAAAGGGCAGGGGATAAAAGGGCAGGGAGGGGTGGGGGGCAAAGGGCAGAGAGGGGCAGGGGGCAATGGGCAGGAGGTATATATATATATATATATATATATATATATATATATATATATATATACCTACACATACATATACCTACCTACAAACACACATCCACATATATAAATACCCACATCTACTTTACTGCTAACACATGAATCCACACCTCTATCCCCTACATAAATCCCTATATAGATTTACCAATATCTACCCAGTGCACCCCTCCTCGCACCTAAGTGCAAACATTCCCAACGACCCCCCGTAATCGAAAGGTGTGGGAAGGGAGAGCGCGGGAGCAGCCTCCTCTCCAGCCGCATGGCTGGACCGCCGCTATGCGCCTTTAACTGCACCGTGAAAGGAGCGCAAGCGCCGCATGCCCCTTGGCTGCGGGAAACCCCGTGGGTACCGGGAGGGGGACCTGACCGTGTCCCGTAGGTGACTTGTGTGCCTCCCGCGCGGGCCGCACACGATGGCAACCAGTCCCACACCTACCCGGCACTGCCTGTGCGGGTCGCGTGCTTCCACCGGACCCCCCCCCCACGCACACAAACCCCTCTGCCCTGAGACCACTAATCCCGCCGGGCGTCCGCCGTGGCCCCAAAGGGGTAGGAGGGGGGGGTCTCTGCCCCACGCTATGCTCCCACTCGGGAGAAGGAAAGCCCCCCCGGGGGAGAAGCTGTACTTACGTGGCCTCGGGTCCAGGAGAGTGCGGGGAGAGCTCCAAAGCAATTAGCTGGCGGGTGGCAAAGAGGACTTGCCCCCACCAGCTTGGCCTTAAAAAGGAGGGGGAGGGGGGGGGGTGCGCGCGGGTCCCGATGAGCGGTGTGTGTGTGTGTGTGTGTGTGTGTGTGTGTGTCGTCACTCCGCCTCAGGCCAATGAGAGGTGCGGGGGCGGGCGGCCCAAGGGACCAATGAGATTTCCCCTAGGGACACAGGAGATGCAGACAGGCATACAGTGCTTTCACAAATATATAATAAGATATGTTTGAGGTACAACCCATTATTGTTATTGTCTTGGTTATAGATGTAATTTAATTCCTTTACTATGGACAATAGATTAACAGATTTGGGTTTATATTGACTGTACCTCAATTGAGTAGCCTTTTTGCTAAATAATCTCTTTGCTAGACATATAGATAACAATATTCAATAGGTTGTTTAAATAACATTAACCTTTATAGATAAACCATATATGGATATTGGTGGTATATTGATATGCATTTTGTTGCTTGGTATATTCTATGTCTTAACCTAAACATGTTTTTCTTTTTTAACATTCTTTTCATTCTGAAGCATTATCTATTGTGCATCATGTGTTAGAATATATTATAGATTCTTTCATCTCTAAACTACATACAGTACTATGATGGAATGTATAGTTCATATGTACATTATACTTTTATATTAGGATAAACAGATAAATATTAATGCAGCACAATGAAGATTGACTCCTTGATTACCATCTACATTCATTATTATTTACATTAATAATATCCATTGATTTATTATTCATGGATTGTATATCAACATTGATAATCAAGATGGACTGTCTCTTATGCTTTTTATTATTTGGTCTCAGTTTATGTTATTATAAAAAATTTAATTAATTCAAATGTTATCATACTGTTAGACCACATTCAGCTTTGTCTGATGTGGATTTCTTAATCAATTATTCAGCACCTATAAATGTGCTTATTTCTGGTCTGTTCACTACTCCTTGAGAAAGCGCAGCACTTGCGTGAAACGCGTGGGGGGACCTTTTCTATGTTGTTTTAATGTTCTAATAAAGCTTTCAAGTTTCTCAGTATCTGGGCACCCTATTATTCTCTCTCTACATTTTTGGATTTCCTCAGGAGGGCACTGAAACATTGCGTGTGTGTGTGTGTGTGTGTGTGTGTGTGTGTGTGTGTGTGTGTGTGTGTGTGTGTGTGTGTGTCAACTCCAGTCTTCAGGGACCCCTAACAGGTCTGGATTTAAGGCTATCGCTGCTTCAGCACAGGTGGCTCCATCAGTGGTTCATTCATTTTGATTGAGCCACCTGTGCAGAAGCAGGGATATCCTTTAACCCAGACCTGTGGGGGGGGGGGGGGGGGTTCAGGCCTGGCGTGGAGCACCCCTCCTCTAAACTATAGGGGTATAGCATAGCATTTACAAATGTTCATATGACAAAGTGCATATTCCTACGTCGAATAAATGTTATGCAGGAGATTGATCCTTGTATTAATCACTCATCATTTCACAAAAACTTTGCAACTCAGCTTACTCACGGCAGCCTAATGGCAGCCCTGAAACCCTGCACTTCCTCACTTCCAACTGTACCAAAGTTAGGGACGCAGCCCTGAAACCCTGCACTTCCTCTCTTCCAACTCTACCAAAGTTAGGGACGCAGCCCTGAAACCCTGCACTTCCTCTCTTCCAACTCTACCAAAGTTAGGGACGCAGCCCTGAAACCCTGCACTTCCTCACTTCCAACTCTGCCAAAGTTAGGGACGCAGCCCTGAAACCCTGCACTTCCTCACTTCCAACTCTACCAAAGTTAGGGACGCAGCCCTGAAACCCTGCACTTCCTCACTTCCAACTCTGCCAAAGTTAGGGACGCAGCCCCGAAACCCTGCACTTCCTCACTTCCAACTCTACTAAAGTTAGGTACGCAGCCCTGAAACCCTGCACTTCCTACCAAAGTTAGGGACGCAGCCCTGAAACCCTGCACTTCCTCACTTCCAACTCTGCCAAAGTTAGGGACGCAGCCCTGAAACCCTGCACTTCCTCACTTCCAACTCTACCAAAGTTAGGGACGCAGCCCTGAAACCCTGCACTTCCTCACTTCCAACTCTACCAAAGTTAGGGACGCAGCCCTGAAACCCTGCACTTCCTCACTTCCAACTCTACCAAAGTTAGGGACGCAGCCCCGAAACCCTGCACTTCCTCACTTCCAACTCTGCCAAAGTTAGGGACGCAGCCCTGAAACCCTGCACTTCCTCTCTTCCAACTCTACCAAAGTTAGGGACGCAGCCCTGAAACCCTGCACTTCCTCACTTCCAACTCTACCAAAGTTAGGGACGCAGCCCTGAAACCCTGCACTTCCTCTCTTCCAACTCTACCAAAGTTAGGGACGCAGCCCTGAAACCCTGCACTTCCTCACTTACAACTCTACCAAAGTTAGGTACGCAGCCCTGAAACCCTGCACTTCCTCTCTTCCAACTCTACCAAAGTTAGGGACGCAGCCCCGAAACCCTGCACTTCCTCACTTCCAACTCTACCAAAGTTAGGGACGCAGCCCTGAAACCCTGCACTTCCTCACTTCCAACTCTACCAAAGTTAGGGACGCAGCCCTGAAACCCTGCACTTCCTCACTTCCAACTCTACCAAAGTTAGGGACGCAGCCCTGAAACCCTGCACTTCCTCACTTCCAACTCTACCAAAGTTAGGGACGCAGCCCTGAAACCCTGCACTTCCTCTCTTCCAACTCTGCCAAAGTTAGGGACGCAGCCCTGAAATCCTGCACTTCCTCATTACCAACTCTACCAAAGTTAGGGACGCAGCCCTGAAACCCTGCACTTCCTCACTTCCAACTCTGCCAAAGTTAGGGACGCAGCCCTGAAACCCTGCACTTCCTCACTTCCAACTCTACCAAAGTTAGGGACGCAGCCCTGAAACCCTGCACTTCCTCACTTCCAACTCTACCAAAGTTAGGGACGCAGCCCTGAAACCCTGCACTTCCTCACTTCCAACTCTACCAAAGTTAGGGACGCAGCCCTGAAACCCTGCACTTCCTCACTTCCAACTCTGCCAAAGTTAGGGACGCAGCCCTGAAACCCTGCACTTCCTCACTTCCAACTCTACCAAAGTTAGGGACGCAGCCCTGAAACCCTGCACTTCCTCACTTCCAACTCTACCAAAGTTAGGGACGTAGCCCTGAAACCCTGCACTTCCTCACTTCCAACTCTACCAAAGTTAGGGACGCAGCCCTGAAACCCTGCACTTCCTCACTTCCAACGCTACCAAAGTTAGGGACGCAGCCCTGAAACCCTGCACTTCCTCACTTCCAACTCTACCAAAGTTAGGGACGCAGCCCTGAAACCCTGCACTTCCTCACTTCCAACTCTGCCAAAGTTAGGGACGCAGCCCTGAAACCCTGCACTTCCTCACTTCCAACTCTACCAAAGTTAGGGACGCAGCCCCGAAACCCTGCACTTCCTCACTTCCAACTCTACCAAAGTTAGGGACGCAGCCCCGAAACCCTGCACTTCCTCACTTCCAACTCTACCAAAGTTAGGGACGCAGCCCCGAAACCCTGCACTTCCTCACTTCCAACTCTACCAAAGTTAGGGACGCAGCCCTGAAACCCTGCACTTCCTCACTTCCAACTCTACCAAAGTTAGGGACGCAGCCCCGAAACCCTGCACTTCCTCACTTCCAACTCTACCAAAGTTAGGGACGCAGCCCCGAAACCCTGCACTTCCTCACTTCCAACTCTACCAAAGTTAGGGACGCAGCCCCGAAACCCTGCACTTCCTCACTTCCAACGCTACCAAAGTTAGGGACGCAGCCCCGAAACCCTGCACTTCCTCTCTTCCAACTCTACCAAAGTTAGGGACGCAGCCCTGAAACCCTGCACTTCCTCACTTCCAACTCTACCAAAGTTAGGGACGCAGCCCTGAAACCCTGCACTTCCTCACTTCCAACTCTACCAAAGTTAGGGACGCAGCCCTGAAACCCTGCACTTCCTCACTTCCAACTCTACCAAAGTTAGGGACGCAGCCCCGAAACCCTGCACTTCCTCTCTTCCAACTCTACCAAAGTTAGGGACGCAGCCCTGAAACCCTGCACTTCCTCACTTCCAACTCTACCAAAGTTAGGGACGCAGCCCTGAAACCCTGCACTTCCTCACTTCCAACTCTACCAAAGTTAGGGACGCAGCCCTGAAACCCTGCACTTCCTCACTTCCAACTCTACCAAAGTTAGGGACGCAGCCCTGAAACCCTGCACTTCCTCACTTCCAACTCTGCCAAAGTTAGGGACGCAGCCCTGAAACCCTGCACTTCCTCACTTCCAACTCTACCAAAGTTAGGGACGCAGCCCTGAAACCCTGCAATTCCTCACTTCCAACTCTACCAAAGTTAGGGACGCAGCCCTGAAACCCTGCACTTCCTCACTTCCAACTCTACCAAAGTTAGGGACGCAGCCTTGAAACCCTGCACTTCCTCACTTCCAACTCTACCAAAGTTAGGGACGCAGCCTTGAAACCCTGCACTTCCTCACTTCCAACTCTACCAAAGTTAGGGACGCAGCCTTGAAACCCTGCACTTCCTCACTTCCAACTCTACCAAAGTTAGGGACGCAGCCCTGAAACCCTGCACTTCCTCACTTCCAACTCTGCCAAAGTTAGGGACGCAGCCCTGAAACCCTGCACTTCCTCACTTCCAACTCTACCAAAGTTAGGGACGCAGCCCTGAAACCCTGCACTTCCTCTCTTCCAACTCTGCCAAAGTTAGGGACGCAGCCCTGAAACCCTGCACTTCCTCACTTCCAACTCTACCAAAGTTAGGGACGCAGCCCTGAAACCCTGCACTTCCTCACTTACAACGCTACCAAAGTTAGGGACGCAGCCCTGAAACCCTGCACTTCCTCACTTCCAACTCTACCAAAGTTAGGGACGCAGCCCTGAAACCCTGCACTTCCTCACTTCCAACGCTACCAAAGTTAGGGACGCAGCCCTGAAACCCTGCACTTCCTCACTTCCAACTCTACCAAAGTTAGGGACGCAGCCCTGAAACCCTGCACTTCCTCACTTCCAACTCTGCCAAAGTTAGGGACGCAGCCCTGAAACCCTGCACTTCCTCACTTCCAACTCTACCAAAGTTAGGGACGCAGCCCCGAAACCCTGCACTTCCTCACTTCCAACTCTACCAAAGTTAGGGACGCAGCCCCGAAACCCTGCACTTCCTCACTTCCAACTCTACCAAAGTTAGGGACGCAGCCCCGAAACCCTGCACTTCCTCACTTCCAACTCTACCAAAGTTAGGGACGCAGCCCTGAAACCCTGCACTTCCTCACTTCCAACTCTACCAAAGTTAGGGACGCAGCCCCGAAACCCTGCACTTCCTCACTTCCAACTCTACCAAAGTTAGGGACGCAGCCCCGAAACCCTGCACTTCCTCACTTCCAACTCTACCAAAGTTAGGGACGCAGCCCCGAAACCCTGCACTTCCTCACTTCCAACGCTACCAAAGTTAGGGACGCAGCCCCGAAACCCTGCACTTCCTCTCTTCCAACTCTACCAAAGTTAGGGACGCAGCCCTGAAACCCTGCACTTCCTCACTTCCAACTCTACCAAAGTTAGGGACGCAGCCCTGAAACCCTGCACTTCCTCACTTCCAACTCTACCAAAGTTAGGGACGCAGCCCTGAAACCCTGCACTTCCTCACTTCCAACTCTACCAAAGTTAGGGACGCAGCCCCGAAACCCTGCACTTCCTCACTTCCAACTCTACCAAAGTTAGGGACGCAGCCCCGAAACCCTGCACTTCCTCACTTCCAACTCTACCAAAGTTAGGGACGCAGCCCCGAAACCCTGCACTTCCTCACTTCCAACTCTACCAAAGTTAGGGACGCAGCCCCGAAACCCTGCACTTCCTCTCTTCCAACTCTACCAAAGTTAGGGACGCAGCCCCGAAACCCTGCACTTCCTCTCTTCCAACTCTACCAAAGTTAGGGACGCAGCCCCGAAACCCTGCACTTCCTCTCTTCCAACTCTACCAAAGTTAGGGACGCAGCCCCGAAACCCTGCACTTCCTCACTTCCAACTCTACCAAAGTTAGGGACGCAGCCCAGAAACCCTGCACTTCCTCACTTCCAACTCTACCAAAGTTAGGGACGCAGCCCTGAAACCCTGCACTTCCTCACTTCCAACTCTGCCAAAGTTAGGGACGCAGCCCTGAAACCCTGCACTTCCTCACTTCCAACTCTGCCAAAGTTAGGGACGCAGCCCTGAAACCCTGCACTTCCTCACTTCCAACTCTACCAAAGTTAGGGACGCAGCCCTGAAACCCTGCACTTCCTCACTTCCAACTCTACCAAAGTTAGGGACGCAGCCCTGAAACCCTGCACTTCCTCACTTCCAACTCTACCAAAGTTAGGGACGCAGCCATGAAACCCTGCACTTCCTCACTTCCAACTCTGCCAAAGTTAGGGACGCAGCCTTGAAACCCTGCACTTCCTCACTTCCAACTCTACCAAAGTTAGGGACGCAGCCCTGAAACCCTGCACTTCCTCACTTCCAACTCTGCCAAAGTTAGGGACGCAGCCCTGAAACCCTGCACTTCCTCACTTCCAACTCTACCAAAGTTAGGGACGCAGCCCTGAAACCCTGCACTTCCTCTCTTCCAACTCTACCAAAGTTAGGGACGCAGCCCTGAAACCCTGCACTTCCTCACTTCCAACTCTGCCAAAGTTAGGGACGCAGCCCTGAAACCCTGCACTTCCTCACTTCCAACTCTGCCAAAGTTAGGGACGCAGCCCTGAAACCCTGCACTTCCTCACTTCCAACTCTACCAAAGTTAGGGACGCAGCCCTGAAACCCTGCACTTCCTCACTTCCAACTCTGCCAAAGTTAGGGACGCAGCCCTGAAACCCTGCACTTCCTCTCTTCCAACTCTACCAAAGTTAGGGACGCAGCCCTGAAACCCTGCACTTCCTCACTTCCAACTCTGCCAAAGTTAGGGACGCAGCCCTGAAACCCTGCACTTCCTCACTTCCAACTCTACCAAAGTTAGGGACGCAGCCCTGAAACCCTGCACTTCCTCACTTCCAACTCTACCAAAGTTAGGGACGCAGCCCTGAAACCCTGCACTTCCTCACTTCCAACTCTACCAAAGTTAGGGACGCAGCCCTGAAACCCTGCACTTCCTCTCTTCCAACTCTACCAAAGTTAGGGACGCAGCCCTGAAACCCTGCACTTCCTCACTTCCAACTCTGCCAAAGTTAGGGACGCAGCCCTGAAACCCTGCACTTCCTCACTTCCAACTCTGCCAAAGTTAGGGACGCAGCCCTGAAACCCTGCACTTCCTCACTTCCAACTCTACCAAAGTTAGGGACGCAGCCCTGAAACCCTGCACTTCCTCACTTCCAACTCTACCAAAGTTAGGGACGCAGCCCTGAAACCCTGCACTTCCTCTCTTCCAACTCTACCAAAGTTAGGGACGCAGCCCTGAAACCCTGCACTTCCTCACTTCCAACTCTGCCAAAGTTAGGGACGCAGCCCTGAAACCCTGCACTTCCTCACTTCCAACTCTGCCAAAGTTAGGGACGCAGCCCTGAAACCCTGCACTTCCTCACTTCCAACTCTGCCAAAGTTAGGGACGCAGCCCTGAAACCCTGCACTTCCTCACTTCCAACTCTACCAAAGTTAGGGACGCAGCCCTGAAACCCTGCACTTCCTCACTTCCAACTCTACCAAAGTTAGGGACGCAGCCCTGAAACCCTGCACTTCCTCACTTCCAACTCTGCCAAAGTTAGGGACGCAGCCCTGAAACCCTGCACTTCCTCACTTCCAACTCTGCCAAAGTTAGGGACGCAGCCCTGAAACCCTGCACTTCCTCACTTCCAACTCTGCCAAAGTTAGGGACGCAGCCCTGAAACCCTGCACTTCCTCACTTCCAACTCTACCAAAGTTAGGGACGCAGCCCTGAAACCCTGCACTTCCTCACTTCCAACTCTACCAAAGTTAGGGACGCAGCCCTGAAACCCTGCACTTCCTCACTTCCAACTCTGCCAAAGTTAGGGACGCAGCCCTGAAACCCTGCACTTCCTCACTTCCAACTCTACCAAAGTTAGGGACGCAGCCCCGAAACCCTGCACTTCCTCACTTCCAACTCTGCCAAAGTTAGGGACGCAGCCCCGAAACCCTGCACTTCCTCACTTCCAACTCTACCAAAGTTAGGGACGCAGCCCTGAAACCCTGCACTTCCTCACTTCCAACTCTACCAAAGTTAGGGACGCAGCCCCGAAACCCTGCACTTCCTCACTTCCAACTCTACCAAAGTTAGGGACGCAGCCCTGAAACCCTGCACTTCCTCTCTTCCAACTCTACCAAAGTTAGGGACGCAGCCCTGAAACCCTGCACTTCCTCACTTCCAACTCTACCAAAGTTAGGGACGCAGCCCTGAAACCCTGCACTTCCTAACTTCCAACTCTACCAAAGTTAATGACGCAGCCCTGAAACCCTGCACTTCCTCTCTTCCAACTCTACCAAAGTTAGGGACGCAGCCCTGAAACCCTGCACTTCCTCACTTCCAACTCTACCAAAGTTAGGGACGCAGCCCTGAAACCCTGCACTTCCTCACTTCCAACTCTACCAAAGTTAGGGACGCAGCCCTGAAACCCTGCACTTCCCACTTCCAACTCTACCAAAGTTAGGGACGCAGCCCTGAAACCCTGCACTTCCTCTCTTCCAACTCTACCAAAGTTAGGGACGCAGCCCTGAAACCCTGCACTTCCTCACTTCCAACTCTACCAAAGTTAGGGACGCAGCCCTGAAACCCTGCACTTCCTCACTTCCAACTCTACCAAAGTTAGGGACGCAGCCCTGAAACCCTGCACTTCCTCACTTCCAACGCTACCAAAGTTAGGGACGCAGCCCTGAAACCCTGCACTTCCTCACTTCCAACTCTACCAAAGTTAGGGACGCAGCCCTGAAACCCTGCACTTCCTCACTTCCAACGCTACCAAAGTTAGGGACGCAGCCCTGAAACCCTGCACTTCCTCACTTCCAACTCTACCAAAGTTAGGGACGCAGCCCCGAAACCCTGCACTTCCTCACTTCCAACTCTACCAAAGTTAGGGACGCAGCCCCGAAACCCTGCACTTCCTCACTTCCAACTCTACCAAAGTTAGGGACGCAGCCCCGAAACCCTGCACTTCCTCACTTCCAACTCTACCAAAGTTAGGGACGCAGCCCCGAAACCCTGCACTTCCTCACTTCCAACTCTACCAAAGTTAGGGACGCAGCCCCGAAACCCTGCACTTCCTCACTTCCAACTCTACCAAAGTTAGGGACGCAGCCCCGAAACCCTGCACTTCCTCACTTCCAACTCTACCAAAGTTAGGGACGCAGCCCCGAAACCCTGCACTTCCTCTCTTCCAACTCTACCAAAGTTAGGGACGCAGCCCTGAAACCCTGCACTTCCTCACTTCCAACTCTACCAAAGTTAGGGACGCAGCCCTGAAACCCTGCACTTCCTCACTTCCAACTCTACCAAAGTTAGGGACGCAGCCCTGAAACCCTGCACTTCCTCACTTCCAACTCTACCAAAGTTAGGGACGCAGCCCTGAAACCCTGCACTTCCTCACTTCCAACTCTACCAAAGTTAGGGACGCAGCCCTGAAACCCTGCACTTCCTCACTTCCAACTCTACCAAAGTTAGGGACGCAGCCCTGAAACCCTGCACTTCCTCACTTCCAACTCTACCAAAGTTAAGGACGCAGCCCTGAAACCCTGCACTTCCTCACTTCCAACTCTACCAAAGTTAGGGACGCAGCCCTGAAACCCTGCACTTCCTCACTTCCAACTCTACCAAAGTTAGGGACGCAGCCCTGAAACCCTGCACTTCCTCACTTCCAACTCTACCAAAGTTAGGGACGCAGCCCTGAAACCCTGCACTTCCTCACTTCCAACTCTACCAAAGTTAGGGACGCAGCCCTGAAACCCTGCACTTCCTCACTTCCAACTCTACCAAAGTTAGGGACGCAGCCCTGAAACCCTGCACTTCCTCACTTCCAACTCTACCAAAGTTAGGGACGCAGCCCTGAAACCCTGCACTTCCTCACTTCCAACTCTACCAAAGTTAGGGACGCAGCCCTGAAACCCTGCACTTCCTCACTTCCAACTCTACCAAAGTTAGGGACGCAGCCCTGAAACCCTGCACTTCCTCACTTCCAACTCTACCAAAGTTAGGGACGCAGCCCCGAAACCCTGCACTTCCTCACTTCCAACTCTACCAAAGTTAGGGACGCAGCCCCGAAACCCTGCACTTCCTCACTTCCAACTCTACCAAAGTTAGGGACGCAGCCCCGAAACCCTGCACTTCCTCACTTCCAACTCTACCAAAGTTAGGGACGCAGCCCCGAAACCCTGCACTTCCTCACTTCCAACTCTACCAAAGTTAGGGACGCAGCCCCGAAACCCTGCACTTCCTCACTTCCAACTCTACCAAAGTTAGGGACGCAGCCCCGAAACCCTGCACTTCCTCACTTCCAACTCTACCAAAGTTAGGGACGCAGCCCTGAAACCCTGCACTTCCTCTCTTCCAACTCTACCAAAGTTAGGGACGCAGCCCTGAAACCCTGCACTTCCTCACTTCCAACTCTACCAAAGTTAGGGACGCAGCCCTGAAACCCTGCACTTCCTCACTTCCAACTCTACCAAAGTTAGGGACGCAGCCCTGAAACCCTGCACTTCCTCACTTCCAACTCTACCAAAGTTAGGGACGCAGCCCTGAAACCCTGCACTTCCTCACTTCCAACTCTACCAAAGTTAGGGACGCAGCCCCGAAACCCTGCACTTCCTCACTTCCAACTCTACCAAAGTTAGGGACGCAGCCCCGAAACCCTGCACTTCCTCACTTCCAACTCTACCAAAGTTAGGGACGCAGCCCCGAAACCCTGCACTTCCTCACTTCCAACTCTACCAAAGTTAGGGACGCAGCCCCGAAACCCTGCACTTCCTCACTTCCAACTCTACCAAAGTTAGGGACGCAGCCCTGAAACCCTGCACTTCCTCTCTTCCAACTCTACCAAAGTTAGGGACGCAGCCCTGAAACCCTGCACTTCCTCACTTCCAACTCTACCAAAGTTAGGGACGCAGCCCTGAAACCCTGCACTTCCTCACTTCCAACTCTACCAAAGTTAGGGACGCAGCCCCGAAACCCTGCACTTCCTCACTTCCAACTCTACCAAAGTTAGGGACGCAGCCCCGAAACCCTGCACTTCCTCACTTCCAACTCTACCAAAGTTAGGGACGCAGCCCCGAAACCCTGCACTTCCTCACTTCCAACTCTACCAAAGTTAGGGACGCAGCCCCGAAACCCTGCACTTCCTCACTTCCAACTCTACCAAAGTTAGGGACGCAGCCCCGAAACCCTGCACTTCCTCACTTCCAACTCTACCAAAGTTAGGGACGCAGCCCCGAAACCCTGCACTTCCTCACTTCCAACTCTACCAAAGTTAGGGACGCAGCCCCGAAACCCTGCACTTCCTCACTTCCAACTCTACCAAAGTTAGGGACGCAGCCCCGAAACCCTGCACTTAATCTCTTCCAACTCTACCAAAGTTAGGGACGCAGCCCTGAAACCCTGCACTTCCTCACTTCCAACTCTACCAAAGTTAGGGACGCAGCCCTGAAACCCTGCACTTCCTCACTTCCAACTCTACCAAAGTTAGGGACGCAGCCCTGAAACCCTGTACTTCCTCACTTCCAACTCTACCAAAGTTAGGGACGCAGCCCTGAAACCCTTCACTTCCTCACTTCCAACTCTACCAAAGTTAGGGAAGCAGCCCTGAAACCCTGCACTTCCTCACTTCCAACTCTACCAAAGTTAGGGACGCAGCCCTGAAACCCTGCACTTCCTCACTTCCAACTCTACCAAAGTTAGGGACGCAGCCCTGAAACCCTGCACTTCCTCACTTCCAACTCTACCAAAGTTAGGGACGCAGCCCTGAAACCCTGCACTTCCTCACTTCCAACTCTACCAAAGTTAGGGACGCAGCCCTGAAACCCTGCACTTCCTCACTTCCAACTCTACCAAAGTTAGGGACGCAGCCCTGAAACCCTGCACTTCCTCACTTCCAACTCTACCAAAGTTAGGGACGCAGCCCTGAAACCCTGCACTTCCTCACTTCCAACTCTACCAAAGTTAGGGACGCAGCCCTGAAACCCTGCACTTCCTCACTTCCAACTCTACCAAAGTTAGGGACGCAGCCCTGAAACCCTGCACTTCCTCACTTCCAACTCTACCAAAGTTAGGGACGCAGCCCTGAAACCCTGCACTTCCTCACTTCCAACTCTACCAAAGTTAGGGACGCAGCCCTGAAACCCTGCACTTCCTCACTTCCAACGCTACCAAAGTTAGGGACGCAGCCCTGAAACCCTGCACTTCCTCACTTCCAACTCTACCAAAGTTAGGGACGCAGCCCTGAAACCCTGCACTTCCTCTCTTCCAACTCTACCAAAGTTAGGGACGCAGCCCTGAAACCCTGCACTTCCTCACTTCCAACTCTACCAAAGTTAGGGACGCAGCCCTGAAACCCTGCACTTCCTCACTTCCAACTCTACCAAAGTTAGGGATGCAGCCCTGAAACCCTGCACTTCCTCACTTCCAACTCTACCAAAGTTAGGGACGCAGCCCCGAAACCCTGCACTTCCTCACTTCCAACTCTACCAAAGTTAGGGACGCAGCCCCGAAACCCTGCACTTCCTCACTTCCAACTCTACCAAAGTTAGGGACGCAGCCCCGAAACCCTGCAGTTCCTCACTTCCAACTCTACCAAAGTTAGGGACACAGCCCCGAAACCCTGCACTTCCTCACTTCCAACTCTACCAAAGTTAGGGACGCAGCCCTGAAACCCTGCACTTCCTCACTTCCAACTCTACCAAAGTTAGGGACGCAGCCCTGAAACCCTGCACTTCCTCTCTTCCAACTCTACCAAAGTTAGGGACGCAGCCCTGAAACCCTGCACTTCCTCACTTCCAACTCTACCAAAGTTAGGGACGCAGCCCTGAAACCCTGCACTTCCTCACTTCCAACTCTACCAAAGTTAGGGACGCAGCCCTGAAACCCTGCACTTCCTCACTTCCAACTCTACCAAAGTTAGGGACGCAGCCCTGAAACCCTGCACTTCCTCACTTCCAACTCTACCAAAGTTAGGGACGCAGCCCTGAAACCCTGCACTTCCTCACTTCCAACTCTACCAAAGTTAGGGACGCAGCCCTGAAACCCTGCACTTCCTCACTTCCAACTCTACCAAAGTTAGGGACGCAGCCCTGAAACCCTGCACTTCCTCACTTCCAACTCTACCAAAGTTAGGGACGCAGCCCTGAAACCCTGCACTTCCTCACTTCCAACTCTACCAAAGTTAGGGACGCAGCCCTGAAACCCTGCACTTCCTCACTTCCAACTCTACCAAAGTTAGGGACGCAGCCCTGAAACCCTGCACTTCCAACTCTACCAAAGTTAGGGACGCAGCCCTGAAACCCTGCACTTCCTCACTTCCAACTCTACCAAAGTTAGGGACGCAGCCCTGAAACCCTGCACTTCCTCTCTTCCAACTCTACCAAAGTTAGGGACGCAGCCCTGAAACCCTGCACTTCCTCACTTCCAACTCTACCAAAGTTAGGGACGCAGCCCTGAAACCCTGCACTTCCTCACTTCCAACTCTACCAAAGTTAGGGACGCAGCCCTGAAACCCTGCACTTCCTCACTTCCAACTCTACCAAAGTTAGGGACGTAGCCCTGAAACCCTGCACTTCCTCACTTCCAACTCTACCAAAGTTAGGGACGCAGCCCTGAAACCCTGCACTTCCTCACTTCCAACTCTACCAAAGTTAGGGACGCAGCCCTGAAACCCTGCACTTCCTCACTTCCAACTCTACCAAAGTTAGGGACGCAGCCCTGAAACCCTGCACTTCCTCACTTCCAACTCTACCAAAGTTAGGGACGCAGCCCTGAAACCCTGCACTTCCTCACTTCCAACTCTGCCAAAGTTAGGCACGCAGCCCTGAAACCCTGCACTTCCAACTCTACCAAAGTTAGGGACGCAGCCCTGAAACCCTGCACTTCCTCACTTCCAACTCTACCAAAGTTAGGGACGCAGCCCTGAAACCCTGCACTTCCTCACTTCCAACTCTACCAAAGTTAGGGACGCAGCCCTGAAACCCTGCACTTCCTCACTTCCAACTCTACCAAAGTTAGGGACGCAGTCCTGAAACCCTGCACTTCCTCACTTCCAACTCTGCCAAAGTTAGGGACGCAGCCCCGAAACCCTGCACTTCCTCACTTCCAACTCTACCAAAGTTAGGGACGCAGCCCTGAAACCCTGCACTTCCTCACTTCCAACTCTACCAAAGTTAGGGACGCAGCCCTGAAACCCTGCACTTCCTCACTTCCAACTCTACCAAAGTTAGGGACGCAGCCCTGAAACCCTGCACTTCCTCACTTCCAACTCTACCAAAGTTAGGGACGCAGCCCTGAAACCCCGCAGTTCCTCACTTCCAACTCTACCAAAGTTAGGGACGCAGCCCTGAAACCCTGCACTTCCTCACTTCCAACTCTACCAAAGTTAGGTACGCAGCCCTGAAACCCTGCACTTCCTCACTTCCAACTCTACCAAAGTTAGGGACGCAGCCCTGAAACCCTGCACTTCCTCACTTCCAACTCTACCAAAGTTAGGGACGCAGCCCTGAAACCCTGCACTTCCTCACTTCCAACTCTACCAAAGTTAGGTACGCAGCCCTGAAACCCTGCACTTCCTCACTTCCAACTCTACCAAAGTTAGGGACGCAGCCCTGAAACCCTGCACATCCTCACTTCCAACTCTGCCAAAGTTAGGGACGCAGCCCTGAAACCCTGCACTTCCTCACTTCCAACTCTACCAAAGTTAGGGACGCAGCCCTGAAACCCTGCACTTCCTCACTTCCAACTTTACCAAAGTTAGGGACGCAGCCCTGAAACCCTGCACTTCCTCACTTCCAACTCTGCCAAAGTTAGGCACGCAGCCCTGAAACCCTGCACTTCCAACTCTACCAAAGTTAGGGACGCAGCCCTGAAACCCTGCACTTCCTCACTTCCAACTCTACCAAAGTTAGGGACGCAGCCCTGAAACCCTGCACTTCCTCACTTCCAACTCTACCAAAGTTAGGGACGCAGCCCTGAAACCCTGCACTTCCTCACTTCCAACTCTGCCAAAGTTAGGCACGCAGCCCTGAAACCCTGCACTTCCAACTCTACCAAAGTTAGGGACGCAGCCCTGAAACCCTGCACTTCCTCACTTCCAACTCTACCAAAGTTAGGGACGCAGCCCTGAAACCCTGCACTTCCTCACTTCCAACTCTACCAAAGTTAGGGACGCAGCCCTGAAACCCTGCACTTCCTCACTTCCAACTCTACCAAAGTTAGGGACGCAGTCCTGAAACCCTGCACTTCCTCACTTCCAACTCTGCCAAAGTTAGGGACGCAGCCCCGAAACCCTGCACTTCCTCACTTCCAACTCTACCAAAGTTAGGGACGCAGCCCTGAAACCCTGCACTTCCTCACTTCCAACTCTACCAAAGTTAGGGACGCAGCCCTGAAACCCTGCACTTCCTCACTTCCAACTCTACCAAAGTTAGGGACGCAGCCCTGAAACCCTGCACTTCCTCACTTCCAACTCTACCAAAGTTAGGGACGCAGCCCTGAAACCCCGCAGTTCCTCACTTCCAACTCTACCAAAGTTAGGGACGCAGCCCTGAAACCCTGCACTTCCTCACTTCCAACTCTACCAAAGTTAGGTACGCAGCCCTGAAACCCTGCACTTCCTCACTTCCAACTCTACCAAAGTTAGGGACGCAGCCCTGAAACCCTGCACTTCCTCACTTCCAACTCTACCAAAGTTAGGGACGCAGCCCTGAAACCCTGCACTTCCTCACTTCCAACTCTACCAAAGTTAGGTACGCAGCCTTGTAATCTACCCTGGTGCCAATAAACCTGCTACTCGCCTCTATTGTTTTTTACCGTGATCTCATGTAAATGCGAACACTCTCTACATGCTACAAACTTCTCCCTCCTAGCCGACACGCAATGCACCCGTACTGTACACCCGTGACACGCAATGCACCCGTACTGTACACCCGTGACACGCCCACACGCAATGCACCCGTACTGTGCACCAGTGACATGCAATGCACCCGTACTGTACACCCGTGACACGCCCACACGCAATGCACCCGTACTATACACCCGTGACACGCCCACACGCAATGCACTCGTACTGTACACCCGTGACACGCCCACACGCAATGCACCCGTACTGTACACCAGTGACACGCAATGCACCCGTACTGTACACCCGTGACACGCCGACACGCAATGCACCCGTACTGTACACCCGTGACACGCCGACACGCAATGCACCCGTACTGTACACCCGTGACACGCCCACACGCAATGCAACCGTACTGTACACCCGTGACACCCCACACGCAATGCACCCGTACTGTACACCCGTGACACGCCGACACGCAATGCACCCGTACTGTACACCCGTGACACGCCCACATGCAATGCACCCGTACTGTACACCCGTGACACGCCCACATGCAATGCACCCGTACTGTACACCCGTGACACCCCACACGCAATGCACCCGTACTGTACACCCGTGACACGCCCACATGCAATGCACCCGTACTGTACACCCATGACATGCCCACACGCAATGCACCCGTACTGTACACCCGTGACACGCAACGCACCCGTACTGTACACCCGTGACATGCCGACACGCAACCGTACTGTACACCCGTGACACCCCACACGCAATGCACCCATACTGTACACCCGTGACACGCCGACACGCAATGCACCCGTACTGTACACCTGTGACACGCCGACACGCAATGCACCCGTACTGTACACCCGTGACACGCCGACACGCAATGCACCCGTACTGTAAACCCGTGACACGCCCACACGCAATGCACCCGTACTGTACACCCGTGACATGCCGACACGCAACCGTACTGTACACCCGTGACATGCCCACACGCAATGCACCCGTACTGTACACCCGTGACACGCAACGCATCCGTACTGTACACCCGTGACACGCCCACACACAACGCACCCGTACTGTACACCCGTGACATGCCGACACGCAACCGTACTGTACACCCGTGACACCCCACACGCAATGCACCCATACTGTACACCCGTGACACGCCGACACGCAATGCACCCGTACTGTACACCCGTGACACGCCCACACGCAATGCACCCATACTGTACACCTGTGACACGCCGACACGCAACGCACCCGTACTGTACACCCGTGACACCCCACACGCAATGCACCCGTACTGTACACCCGTGACACGCCCACACGCAATGCACCCGTACTGTACACCTGAGACACGCCGACACGCAACGCACCCGTACTGTACACCTGTGACACGCCGACACGCAATGCACCCGTACTGTACACCCGTGACACCCCACACGCAATGCACCCGTACTGTACACCCGTGACACGCCCACACGCAATGCACCCGTACTGTACACCCGTGACACGCCAACATGCAATGCACCCGTACTGTACACCTTTGACACGCCGACACGCAATGCACCAGTACTGTACACCCGTGACACGCCAACATGCAATGCACCCGTACTGTACACCCGTGACACGCCCACACGCAATGCACCCGTACTGTACACCCGTGACACGCCCACACGCAATGCACCCGTACTGTACACCCGTGACACGCCCACACGCAACGCACCCGTACTGTACACCCGTGACACGCCGACACGCAATGCACCCGTACTGTACACCCGTGACACCCCACACGCAATGCACCCGTACTGTACACCTGTGACACGCCGACACGCAATGCACCCGTACTGTACACCCGTGACACCCACACCCGTGACATGCCCACACTGTACACCCGTGACACGCCCACACGCAATGCACCCGTACTGTACACCCGTGACCCGCCCACACGCAATGCACCTGTACTGTACACCCGTGACACAACCACACGCAATGCACCCATACTGTACACCCGTGACACACCCACACGCAATGCACCCATACTGTACACCCGTGACACGCCCACACGCAATGCACCCGTACTGTACACCCGTGACACGCCCACACGCAATGCACCCGTACTGTACACCTGTGACACGCCCACACGCAATGCACCCGTACTGTACACCCGTGACACGCCCACACGCAATGCACCCGTACTGTACACCCGTGACACGCCCACACGCAATGCACCCATACTGTACACCCGTGACACCCTACACGCAATGCACCCGTACTGTACACCCATGACACACCCACACGCAATGCACCCGTACTGTACACCCGTGACACCCCACACGCAATGCACCCGTACTGTACACCCGTGACACGCCCACACGCAATGCACCCGTACTGTACACCCGTGACACGCCAACACGCAATGCACCCGTACTGTACACCTGTGACACGCCCACACGCAATGCACCCGTACTGTACACCCGTGACACGCCCACACGCAATGCACCCGTACTGTACACCCGTGACACGCCCACACGCAATGCACCCATACTGTACACCCGTGACACCCTACACGCAATGCACCCGTACTGTACACCCATGACACACCCACACGCAATGCACCCGTACTGTACACCCGTGACACCCCACACGCAATGCACCCGTACTGTACACCCGTGACACGCCCACACGCAATGCACCCGTACTGTACACCCGTGACCCGCCCACACGCAATGCACCTGTACTGTACACCCGTGACACAACCACACGCAATGCACCCATACTGTACACCCGTGACACACCCACACGCAATGCACCCATACTGTACACCCGTGACACGCCCACACGCAATGCACCCGTACTGTACACCCGTGACACGCAATGCACCCGTACTGTACACCTGTGACACGCCCACACGCAATGCACCCGTACTGTACACCCGTGACACGCCCACACGCAATGCACCCGTACTGTACACCCGTGACACGCCCACACGCAATGCACCCATACTGTACACCCGTGACACCCTACACGCAATGCACCCGTACTGTACACCCATGACACACCCACACGCAATGCACCCGTACTGTACACCCGTGACACCCCACACGCAATGCACCCGTACTGTACACCCGTGACACGCCCACACGCAATGCACCCGTACTGTACACCCGTGACACGCCCACACGCAATGCACCCGTACTGTACACCTGTGACACGCCCACACGCAATGCACCCGTACTGTACACCCGTGACACGCCCACACGCAATGCACCCGTACTGTACACCCGTGACACGCCCACACGCAATGCACCCATACTGTACACCCGTGACACCCTACACGCAATGCACCCGTACTGTACACCCATGACACACCCACACGCAATGCACCCGTACTGTACACCCGTGACACCCCACACGCAATGCACCCGTACTGTACACCCGTGACACGCCCACACGCAATGCACCCGTACTGTACACCCGTGACACCCCACACGCAATGCACCCGTACTGTACACCTGTGACACGCCGACACGCAATGCACCCGTACTGTACACCCGTGACACCCCACACGCAATGCACCCGTACTGTACACCTGTGACACGCCGACACGCAATGCACCCGTACTGTACACCCGTGACACCCCACACGCAATGCACCCGTACTGTACACCCGTGACATGCCCACACTGTACACCCGTGACACGCCCACACGCAATGCACCCGTACTGTACACCCGTGACACAACCACACGCAATGCACCCATACTGTACACCCGTGACACGCCCACACGCAATGCACCCATACTGTACACCCGTGACACCCTACACGCAATGCACCCATACTGTACACCCATGACACACCCACACGCAATGCACCCGTACTGTACACCCGTGACACGCCCACACGCAATGCACCCGTACTGTACACCCGTGACACGCCCACACGCAATGCACCCGTACTGTACACCCGTGACACCCCACACGCAATGCACCCGTACTGTACACCCATGACACACCCACACGCAATGCACCCGTACTGTACACCCGTGACACCCCACACGCAATGCACCCGTACTGTACACCCGTGACACGCCCACACGCAATGCACCCGTACTGTACACCCGTGACACCCCACACGCAATGCACCCGTACTGTACACCTGTGACACGCCGACACGCAATGCACCCGTACTGTACACCCGTGACACCCCACACGCAATGCACCCGTACTGTACACCTGTGACACGCCGACACGCAATGCACCCGTACTGTACACCCGTGACACCCCACACGCAATGCACCCGTACTGTACACCCGTGACATGCCCACACTGTACACCCGTGACACGCCCACACGCAATGCACCCGTACTGTACACCCGTGACACAACCACACGCAATGCACCCATACTGTACACCCGTGACACGCCCACACGCAATGCACCCATACTGTACACCCGTGACACCCTACACGCAATGCACCCATACTGTACACCCATGACACACCCACACGCAATGCACCCGTACTGTACACCCGTGACACGCCCACACGCAATGCACCCGTACTGTACACCCGTGACACGCCCACACGCAATGCACCCGTACTGTACACCCGTGACACCCCACACGCAATGCACCTGTACTGTACACCCGTGACACGCCCACACGCAATGCACCCGTACTGTACACCCGTGACACGCCAACACGCAATGCACCCGTACTGTACACCCGTGACACGCAACGCACCCGTACTGTACACCCGTGACACGCCAACACGCAATGCACCCGTACTGTACACCCGTGACACGCAACGCACCCGTACTGTACACCCGTGACACGCCCACACTGTACAACCGTGACATGCCAGAATGTTTGGACACAGTGCTCGATGAGGAAAGTCAATAAAAGATTTTAATAGATCGGCACACAAAAGAAGATTTGCAAATGCATAATGTAATTTTATTATAATTTATGATTGACTATATATACATACAGTATACACCAAGTATATATTTTGGAAAGTGAAGTCGGTTCGCTATGCATTTGGACACCTCTTAAGATATGATAACCAAATTTTGCATGATCCTTCCTGAGATCAAGGAGCAGGAGCAGAAACACACACACACACACACACACACACACACACACACACTTTGAAACAGAAAAATGAACCTTAAGCAAAGCAAAATGATGAGTTTATATCCAAACTGTAGTAAATAACTCGGCTTTAGAGAAAGAAATGTGCTAGAAAAAGCATGTGTGCGGTGCCAGCTATTCTAGCTCTATAGCTGTCCCAGCTTCTCCGTTAGTGAGATATTTAGCAGTATTCTCACTGCATCGTCAGGAGGAGAATCTAAAACCAGAGCACTTCTGCGCCCCCACGTCGTAATATTCATTGGCTGGAACCATATCATTCTACGGGACATTATTTGACAGACTGACGAGGGAATTAGCTGAAGCGGGTGTCTAAGAAGGTGAGAACGGCACATGAGAAGGTAAGAAAAGAGTAATCATGTTTCCGGACACCCCCATTAATCCCATCATTCAAAACATGACAACTTCTTCCTTTGGCTGCGGTTAAAGCAGCAGTGCTACTTCCCAGCTGTATTTTCCATTCTTTGTATATGTAAAGCGTGTGACGATGTAGAATTCTACACTCTGACCAAAGCTGACAACCGTTTGGTGCTCCTGTCCTAAATCTGTCAAAATCCTGATTGTGTGCCTAACAAAGGCTGTATCAGTGTAACTCATCAGCTGCAATGTATCCTTAGGCTGCGTTCAAACAGAATGTGATACAACCTTACCATTTACAGCAGCTATAGCAATATCTATATCTCAAAAACTTTGCCAAAAGGAGGAAGTATGGCATATACCAGGCCTGCACAACTTGTACAGTGAGAAGGGCCGAACTGCTCCAAGGAATACTGATTCGGGCCGCACGGGTAAAATCATCATCATCATCCTCATATCTCCAGCACCCCTCATCATCCTCATATCTGCCCCAGCAACCCTCATCCTGATATATCTCCCCCAGCACCCCTCATCAACATCCACATATCTCCCCCAGCACCCCTCATATCCCCCCAGCACCCCTCATCTTCATATCTCCCCCTGTACCCCTCATCATCAACGTTTGTGACTCCCCATCTCACACCCCCATCTCTCCCCCTCACCCACACACAATACTCACCCTCCACATCACACACACACACACACACACACACACACTACTCACCCTCCACATCACACACACACAAACACACACACACAATACTCACCCTCCACATCACACACACACACACAATACTCACCCTCCACATCACACACACACACACACACACACACAATACTCACCCTCCACATCTCACACACACACACACACACACACTACTCACCCTCCACATCACACACACACACACACACACACTACTCACCCTCCACATCACACACACACAC